>NC_053024.1:698855885-698916510 GCF_003073215.2 Triticum urartu | reverse complement strand
CCTCGTCATGTCTGTGATCACATCCGGGACTCCAAACAACCTTCGGTACATCAAAATACATAAACTCATAATGAAACTGTCATCGTAACTTTAAGCGTGCGGACCCTACGGTTCGAGAACAATGTAGACATGACCGAGACACGTCTCCGGTCAATAACCAATAGCGGGACCTGGATGCCCATATTGGCTCCTACATATTCTACGAAGATCTTTATCGGTCAGACCGCATAACAACATACGTTGTTCCCTTTGTCATCGGTATGTTACTTGCCCGAGATTCGATCGTCGGTATCCAATACCTAGTTCAATCTCGTTACCGGCAAGTCTCTTTACTCGTTCCGTAATACATCATCTCACAACTAACACATTAGTTGCAATGCTTGCAAGGCTTATGTGATGTGTATTACTGAGAGGGCCCAGAGATACCTCTCCGTCAAACGGAGTGACAAATCCTAATCTCGAAATACGCCAACCCAACATGTACCTTTGGAGACACCTGTAGAGCTCCTTTATAATCACCCAGTTACGTTGTGACCTTTGGTAGCACACAAAGTGTTCCTCCGGTAAACGGGAGTTGCATAATCTCATAGTCATAGGAACATGTATAAGTCATGAAGAAAGCAATAGCAACATACTAAACGATCGGGTGCTAAGCTAATGGAAATGGGTCATGTCAATTAGATCATTCAACTAATGATGTGATCCCATTAATCAAATAACAACTCTTTGTTTATGGTTAGGAAACATAACCATCTTTGATTAACGAGCTAGTCAAGTAGAGGCATACTAGTGACACTCTGTTTGTCTATGTATTCACACATGTATTATGTTTCCGGTTAATACAATTCTAGCATGAATAATAAACATTTATCATGATATAAGGAAATAAATAATAACTTTATTATTGCCTCTAGGGCATATTTCCTTCAGAAACTAGGGCGGCAAGAGTGGAATAAAACACCAGGCATAAGGCCGAGCCTTCCACCCTTTACCAAGTATATAGATGCATTATTTAAATAAGAGATATTGTGATATCCCAACAAGTAAACATGTTCCAACAAGGAACAACATCTCCATGTTCCAACAAGGAACATACTTCAATCTTCACCTGCAACTAACAACGCTATAAGAGGGGCAGAGCAAAGCGGTAACATAGCCAAACAACGGTTTGCTAGGACAAGGTGGGTTAGAGGCTTGGTTCAACAATATGGGAGGCATGATAAGCAAGTGGTAGGTATCGCAGCATAGGCATAGCAAAAAAGCGAGCAACTAGCAAGCAAAGATAGAAGTGATTTCAAGGGTATGATCATCTTGCCTGAAATCCCGCAAGGAAGAAGAACGAGTCCATGAAGAAGACAAACGGACGTAGACGAAGGGATCCTCACAACTCCAGAATGAAACCGAAGATAATGCGAGAAGTAACCCGGAAAGAAGCAAACACAATAGTAAACAACCATCACATAATCATGGCATGATGCACAACAAGTATGATGCATGTCAGGTTTAATGAAGCATGGCATGGCAAAATGCACAAACAATCCTACAACTTAAGTGGAGATCAATATGCAACGAGTTGCATATTGACGAAACACCACAACAAGTTATTTAGTTCAATCTCGTTTATGTATCCAACAATATTAAATGTTGATAAACATGGCAAGAGATGAAGCATAATGAAACTATCTATCTAGGCAAGTTTAAATGAGGCCGGAACAACAAAACAACAAGTCCGGAAACTCCTCATATGCATATATTAGGTTTGGTACTGTTCTGCCCTAAACATAATTTTAGAGTTATTAAACATGCAAAACAAGCACACCATGATAATCTAGGCATTTTTCTACCCCATTTACATATAAAGATTATTAAATTCGGAGTTACAGTTATTTAGCTATGAATTAAATCATTTTAGCAAGTTATTTAAGCAAATTTAAACAAACAGCTTTTTAAAAATTTGAACAAGGATGGAAATGACATATTATGAAACTAGATGCAATTCTAAGCATATTTCATATATAAAGTTTTTCCATATGATGCACAGTTATTAAGATATTAAATGCATGATGCTTGGGGGGTTTTCTACAAAACTGCAGTCTCAGGATAATAGCAAAATTCGCAGGTCCAGGGAAAAAACATAGTGGGCCAAAACTAGTGCAAGATGGGTCAACAGAGAGGAGGGGCTGAGGGAGCTGCTCACAGCGGGCCTTGGGCCGGTCGGTGATGAGGCCAGGCCGAAAGGGGGGCGTCGGGCCTGGGGTGGCTGTGACCCAGTCGGATCGGTCAACGGGCGAGGGGTCGGGCGAGCTGCTCTCCTCGTTCGACAGGGAAACAGCGGCAGCAGCGGACCCGGCCGAGACGAGGCCTGCAGGCGGCAGGTTCGGGCAAGGGGCAAGGTCCACGCGAGCGCGGTGGATCCGGCCAGTCCGAGGGTCAGGGAGGCGATTCCCGGCGACGAGGAACTCCGGCGAAACGGACTTGAAGCGCAGGGGACGGCAAGGCGAGGTGGACCGCAGGGGAGGTCCAGTACGGCAGGGAGCAGCGAACGGGGAGGACCTGGAGGAGCTCGGGGCCTCAAGTGTAGGCACAGAGGAGGCCGCGGCGCCATCGCAGGGGAACGGCAACAGCGGCGGGGAACTTGGCGTCATTAACAGGTTCAGGAGGCGTTGCCGGGGCCTGTGCCGTCGAGACCTGAAGGAGGAGACAAGGCATTGACGAATCCGGCCAGTTGCAGGCGTCGAGGCGGCGGGGAGGACCTGGATCGGGAGCTTGGCTCTCCGTCACGCTCGTCCCTGTGAACCAGCGAGAGGAAAAGACCTGAGAGGGAGAGAGAGATCCAGGGAAAAAAACGAAGGGAGAAGGAGAAACGGGCGGTTCCTGGTGACTGTTGTTGCTGGCCAGGAGCCTTCAACGGGGAAGCACCGGCGAGGAGGAGGCTGAGCGCGGGAGGCCGGCGCTGGGTCGTTGCGGGAGCATCTCGATAGGGGTTCAAACGAGTAGGGGATCGGGCGGGGTGGTAGGAGGCTTGCGGGAGGAGGCAGCAGGTGAGGTGGATGGAGTTGGATCGAGAGGGGCTCTGGTTGGCCGGGCGTGCAAATTAAGGAGTTGAGTGGCGGCGGGGATGGATTGGATGGATGGAAGGATGGGACAGGATCCCTAATTCCTAGGGTTGCCCATTATATACGCTGGTGGAAATAGTTAGGGGCTATCGGACCCCTCCGATCGTAATCGGACGGTCGCGAATAAAATAGCTAGGGAGGCCAAATAAGAAAACGGTGACGTTTTGTAGACGTTTGGAGATGATCCGGATCCAACGGTGATGATTGCCTGGGTCGGGTTCGGGACAATTTCGGACGCGCACGTGAGGGGTTCGATGCGCTGTGCAGAGAGGGTTTCGGACCGTGCGGTCGCATCGGACAACCCCGGAAGCGAAGAGGGGAAGGAGGAAGGACTAGGTGGGTTGTGGCGAGACTGCGAGGGGGAGAAGAGAGAGAGAGAGAGGGCCCGACATCTGTTTCCGGAGACCGAAAACGTCCGCGTTAGACCGGCTATAATGCCGCTATAGTTATCCGTTGGGGCATCAAACGATCTCCGAATGGGATGAAACTTGACAGGAGGTCTATCTACACTATAATAAGACCACACGTCAACTCTCATCCCATTCCGAGAACATTTTCCGGCCACTTATAAAATAATATTTCGGACGTGCCGCGGGCGCGTGCAAGTGTGTCTGGGCTCAGAACGGACAACTGAAAGAACTCGGAGAACCCGGACGAATGCAAGTTTTCGAAAACATGCAGATGCAATGCGGATAATGACATGATATGAAATGCAACACGCAAGCGAATGACATGGCAACGTCGGCGAATAACTGGAAGACACCTGGCACATCGGTCTCGGGGCGTCATAACACTCCACCACTACGAGAGGATCTCGTCCCGAGATCTAGAATGGCACCGGAGGGAAAAACAGAAGAGCAAGAGAAGAGGTAAAACTAAGTTGCTCCTTTGACAAACGAGTGAAACCAAAGAACCTTGAAAAGGTTAAGCCATATCGAGAAAAGAATACAACAGAGATAAATGAAGTTGAAAGCACTCCATTAGCAAAGAGGAAACAAAGAAGAACAACTTTGGGAAGCACTCCGATTGAAAAGAGATGCAAGACTAGATAAGTATAAAGAACTTTAAAAGGGGCACGACACCCCGGTTAAATGGATAAGCATGAAAAGAACATGATCTTTGACGAAATGAGATGATGGGTTGAAAAGAGCAACATCACATTGCCTGCGGATGAAAGAATCAAAGGTAGATCATCAGAACAAAAGAACGGAGAAGAAAATGACAACTCCTACCACAAATGAACTTGGAAAGCATCCTTAGGAGAGTGGTCGAACGGAGTTGTTGGAAACCCAACAACGAAAAGAATAAGCTTGATATGGTCTTATGGAATACATCTCAAATTATGAGGTGAAATTCTGCCACTAATGGAAACAATGGATTGGATTGATATCAACAAGAATAAGAGAAGCTATCTCACCGGGAAGATAAAAGAAGAACTTGGGTCATTTATGAGCACCCTAAATAGCAACAATCCTTAGGGAAAGCTTTAGGTGAGATATAACCCAAGGTAACTCCAATGACGAGATTGATGGATTTAAAATACCTCATTCTTAATAACATGTGAATCATGAAACATGAACTCAAATTATCAAGAATGACATAATACCACCTCCAATGATACGGAAGAAAGAATTGCACTCTGTATAGCAAGATGAAGAAAAACTTGAGCTTCTTAGCAAAGAATGTCGATGAACACTTCGAGAAGGAATTAAATCCTTGATGAATCCATCATGTAGAACCTTCATGAAGAACTCCGGTAATAAAAGAATGATCCAAAATAATTGAATGATGAAAAGAATAAGATTGAAGCCTCGCAATGATTTAGATAGAGATCTCCATGATAATATAATTGAAAGAGGTTGAAACTCCGGGAAAAAGCGAAGATGAAACAAATGAAACCAAGAATTTGAAGGGCCTCCGGAATAAAGAATTAATCATTAGGATGAAACAAGAATAAGAATTACATTATGATTGTCCTTCATCAATTAAATTGATGATAAGCAATGGATTTGGCACACTACTTATCCCCGTAAAAAGGATTAAGATAGATATAGCATAACTTGAGAACGTCTTCAACAAGTTACCGGTAGGATTGGGAAGAACAAATGAATATATACGATAACGAATAACGAGAACTCTTGCACGAACCACCGTTAGGATTGGCAACGAATAACTAGATGTTATAGCAAGGAAGAAAAAAATCCTAAATAGCCACCGTAAGAATTGGAAATGACCGAAGGGAAGATAAAGAAACACCGGGAAGAATTAAGCAAATGAATGAAGATGCTTGAGAGAATTTAGATACATGAGAATGAAGAGATCACGAGCTGATAAGAGAATACTTGAATGATGCACCGGTAAGATTTAGAGAACCACAACTGAAAGCTGAGAATGAATAAATTTTAGATCACGGGCTCCGGATGATCAAACTAAGAAGACTCTTGAATTTGCTCCGGATAGGTGAAAAGAATTCCCACAATCAAACAATTATGAGAGGATGGCCTCGAACTAGGACCACGAATCTCTGAGAGAACGGATAAGATATGGAGGTAAAGCTCTTCTTCGGTCTTCAAATGTTGAGAGTGACGACGAGAAACACCACCAAGAATTGTTTAGACACTCCGAAAGAATCAAAAGCGAAGAGGTTGAGACAACGATGAAAAGAAAATTGAGAGATCTTGGAGAAACACATCTGACTGATGAAAATCATTCTTACATCAAACTTTAGAAAAGAATTTGAGAAGCTCCGGAAAAATAATAAGAGTCAGGTAAGATCCTGGGGAAAAAAACCTGTGGGTTAGGGCCCACTCAAGAGAAAACACCGTTAGAATGATTAAAAAGAGAGATTTCACCGGTTGAATTAAAAGGCTTGAATGAGAGAACATCCTCGAGAGATCTTGAACGAAAGCAGAGTGGAAACACGAATCTTCGAGATATCTTGAGCACTCCGGAACAATTGAATAGCAACAAATGACTGAATATGAGGTGCACCGGCATGAGAAGGTATTTGCAACGAGGAAAGGATATAATTGGCAAAGCTTGAATTGAATTCATCGGATAAAAGAGAACGAAGAATGATGAACTAGAAGCTCCATTAGCATCTTCCTGAGAATCACCGGATAAGAACATTGACGAAAAAGAATGGAGAGACTTCATATGAATAAAAGGATACTTGATTAAGAATTCTGAGTCGTCGAAGAAAAATGGGTGGGTGGGCGGGAAAACAAAGAAAATTTGGGATGGATGAAACGAACACCGTTGAGAAGAACTGATAATTGATCTTGCGGACGTTGAAAAAGAACGGATTCGCTTGAGGAGAAAACACACCGGTTTAAAAAGATTGACATGACAATCTCGATGATCTAGAAGGATTAGTATTCACATCGGAGTATGAGAACACCATTTGGGGAAGGTATGGAATCAACACTTGACTTCGAAGCAACTCGAATACCACAACTCAAAACAAAACAAAGGATTGGCTTGCAGAATAAGCCGGAACAAACATATGACTGAGATTTCGTCCGAAGTTTTCGTGGTGGGGCCTACACGGGCTCGATCGTACAGCACCATCATGTACAAGGCAGTGCACATGACATACGAAGCGTCCCCGAGTCGGCATAGCCAAGGACTCTTTAAGACACAACGAGACCACTGTAAAACCAACTGTGAATAGGCGGACCACTAGACGTCGAACCCCAATTTCATATCATACATCTGTCAGAATGATATCCTAAGAGCTACTTGAATTCCCACTTATAAACTCCCGAAATTTTCCCAGTTATGCAATCAGGTGTTGGGGATACAGGGGAAGCATAATATCTCACCCAAAACTAGAAAATCCTACATCCAGCTGTATCCATCCTTCAACACATAACCAAGAAACCTTCGGAAATCGTCTACCTCAACCTTCGAAAAGCATCCGTTATACAAGTTATGGCAATACTCCCGAACTCCCACCCCAGTACTGGGTGGCGTCGAGGTTATCTCACCAACAACTGCATAAAAGAGATTTTCAATGTCGGTAAACTAAACTCAGGTATTCCAGAACTGCAACGATAAAATTATGACGACAACACCTCGGAGCTCAACTCCCCGGGACACTTCCACAAAACCCCTGACAGGAGGCACCAAGACAATGTTCTCGTCACAGAACCATCGGAACGATTCCAAGATACCCGCGTGATCCTAAATTTTTTTAGTGAAATTTGAGAAGAGAAGAGTCAAAACTCTACGTCAGGATGCCTTACCAAAGCGATGAGGAGATTGGGAAGTAAAAAGAATTCCTAAACTCTCCGATATATAATTCCTAAATGACTCAAAACATTTTTCTAGACACAACTCGGCTGCTAAAAATGATCAATCAGTGGGGGCTCCTAAGGTCGGGGAAGTCTCTGATACCAACTTGTAACGCCCTCGATGCGGCTATATCTCCCACGTGTCGAAGCACGACTTAGAGGCATAACCGCATTGAAAGCAATGTCGCAAGTGAGGTAATCTTCAGACAACCCCATGTAATACATAAGGGAAAGAGATACATAGTTGGCTTACAATCGCCACTTCACACAATTACATGAATAAAGCATTACATCATCCAAGATACAATCAGGGCCCGACTATGGAGCCAAAATAAAAGAAGAACCCCAAATGCGACAAGGTCCCCGATCGACCCCAACTGGGCTCCACTACTGATCAACTAGAACGAAACAACATAAAGGACAAGATCTTCATCGAGCTCCTCCTTGAGCTTGGTTGCGTCACCTGCTCGGTAACATCGGCACCTGCAAACTGGTTTTGGAAGTATCTGTGAGTCACGGGGACTCAGCAATCTCGCACCCTCGCGATCAAGACTATTTAAGCTTATGGGTAAGGTAAAGGTAAGAGGTGGAGCTGCAGCAAGCGACTAGCATATATGGTGGCTAACATATTCGCAAAAGAGAGCGAGAAGAGAAGGCAAAAGCACGGTCGAGAAACTATGATCAAGAAGTGATCCTAGAACAACCTACGTCAAGCATAACTCCAACACCTGTGTTCACTTCCCGGACTCCGCCGGAAAGAGACCATCACGGTTACACACGCGGTTGATGCATTTTAATTAAGGTCAACTTCAAGTTTTCTACAACCGGACATTAACAAATTCCCATCTGCCCATAACCGCGGGCACGGCTTTCGAAAGTTCAAATCCCTGCAGGGGTGTCCCAACTTAGCCCATGACAAGCTCTCACGGTCAACGAAGGATATTCCTTCTACGGGAAGACCCGATCAGACTCGGAATCCCGGTTACAAGACATTTCGACAAGGTAAAACTAAACCAGCAACACCGCCCGAATGTGCCGACAAATCCCGATAGGAGCTGCACATATCTCTTTCTCAGGGCACACTCAGAATTGTCTTAGGTACGGGTAGGCCAGCCCAGAGTTTCCCCTGGTGGCACCGGCAGCTGACAGGTTGGACCAACACTCAGAGGAGCACTGGCCCGGGGGGGTTAAAATAATGATGACCCTTGAGTCTGCAGAACCCAAGGGAAAGAAAAGGCTAGGTGGCAAATGGTAAAACCAATGTTGGGCATTGCTGGAGGAGTTTTATTCAAGGCGAACTGTCAAGGGGTTCCCATTACCCAACCGCGTAAGGAACGCAAAATCCGGGAACATAACACCGATATGACGGAAACTAGGGCGGCAAGAGTGGAACAAAACACCAGGCATAAGGCCGAGCCTTCCACCCTTTACCAAGTATATAGATGCATTAATTAAATAAGAGATATTGTGATATCCCAACAAGTAAACATGTTCAACAAGGAACAACATCTCCATGTTCCAACAAGGAACAACTTCAATCTTCACCTGCAACTAACAACGCTATAAGAGGGGCTGAGCAAAGCGGTAACATAGCCAAACAACGGTTTGCTAGGACAAGGTGGGTTAGAGGCTTGGTTCAACAATATGGGAGGCATGATAAGCAAGTGGTAGGTATCGCAGCATAGGCATAGCAAAAGAGCGAGCAACTAGCAAGCAAAGATAGAAGTGATTTCGAGGGTATGATCATCTTGCCTGAAAATCCCGCAAGGAAGAAGAACGAGTCCATGAAGAAGACAAACGGACGTAGACGAACGGATCCTCACAACTCCGGAACGAAACCGAATAACGCGAGAAGTAACCCGGAAAGAAGCAAACAAACATAGTAAACAACCATCACATAATCATGGCATGATGCACACAAGTATGATGCATGTCCGGTTTAATGAAGCATGGCATGGCAAATGCACAAACAATCCTACAAATTAAGTGGAGATCAATATGCAACGAGTTGCATATTGACGAAACACCACACAAGTTATTTAGTTCGATCTCGTTTATGTACCCAACAATATTAAATGTTGTTAAACATGGCAAGAGTGAAGCATAATGAAACTATCTATCTAGGCAAGTTTAAATGAGCCGGAAACAACAAAACAACAAGTCCGGAAAAACTCCTCATATGCATATATTAGGTTTGGTACTGTTCTGCCCTAAACAAAATTTAGAAGTTTATTAAAACATGCAAAACAAGCACACCATTGATAATCTAGGCATTTTCTACCCCATTTACATATAAAGATTATTAAATCGGAGTTACAGTTATTTAGCTATTGAATTAAATCATTTAGCAAGATATATTAAGCAAATTTTTAAACAAACAGGCTTTTTAAAAATTTGTAACAAGGATGGAAATGACATATTATGAAACTAGATGCAATTCTAAGCATATTTCATATATAAAGTTTTTCCATATGATGCACAGTTATTAAGATATTAAATGCATGATGCTTGGGGGGTTTTCTACAAAACTGCAGTCTCAGGATAATAGCAAAATTCGCAGGTCCAGGGAAAAAACATAGTGGGCCAAAACTAGTGCAAGATGGGTCAACAGAGAGGAGGGGCTGAGGGAGCTGCTCACAGCGGGCCTTGGGCCGGTCGGTGATGAGGCCAGGCCGAAAGGGGGGCGTCGGGCCTGGGGTGGCTGTGACCCAGTCGGATCGGTCAACGGGCGAGGGGTCGGGCGAGCTGCTCTCCTCGTTCGATAGGAACCAGCGGCAGCAGCGGACCCGGCCGAGACGAGGCCTGCAGGCGCGGGTTCGGGCAAGGGGCAAGGTCCACGCGAGCGCGGTGGATCCGGCCAGTCCGAGTTAGGGAGGCGATTCCCGGCGACGAGGAACTCCGGGGAACGGACTTGAAGCGCAGGGGACGGCAAGGCGAGGTGGCCCGCAGGGGAGGTCGAGGACGGCAGGGAGCAACGTACGGGGAGGACCAGGAGGAGCTCGGGGCCTCAAGTGCAGGCACAGAGGAGGCCGAGGCGCCATCGCAGGGGAACGACAACATCGGCGGGGAACTTGGCGTCATTAACAGGTTCAGGAGGCGTTGCCGGGGCCTGTGCCGTCGAGACCTGAAGGAGGAGACAAGGCATTGACGAATCCGGCCAGTTGCAGGCGTCGAGGCGGCGGGGAGGACCTGGATCGGGAGCTTGGCTCTCCGTCACGCTCGTCCCTGTGAACCAGCGAGAGGAAAAGACCTGAGAGGGAGAGAGAGATCCAGGGAAAAAAACGAAGGGAGAAGGAGAAACGGGCGGTTCCTGGTGACTGTTGTTGCTGGCCAGGAGCCTTCAACGGGGAAGCACCGGCGAGGAGGAGGCTGAGCGCGGGAGGCCGGCGCTGGGTCGTTGCGGGAGCATCTCGATAGGGGTTCAAACGAGTAGGGGATCGGGCGGGGTGGTAGGAGGCTTGCGGGAGGAGGCAGCAGGTGAGGTGGATGGAGTTGGATCGAGAGGGGCTCTGGTTGGCCGGGCGTGCAAATTAAGGAGTTGAGTGGCGGCGGGGATGGATTGGATGGATGGAAGGATGGGACAGGATCCCTAATTCCTAGGGTTGCCCATTATATACGCTGGTGGAAATAGTTAGGGGCTATCGGACCCCTCCGATCGTAATCGGACGGTCGCGAATAAAATAGCTAGGGAGGCCAAATAAGAAAACGGTGACGTTTTGTAGACGTTTGGAGATGATCCGGATCCAACGGTGACGATTGCCTGGGTCGGGTTCGGGACAATTTCGGACGCGCACGTGAGGGGTTCGATGCGCTGTGCAGAGAGGGTTTCGGACCGTACGGTCGCATCGGACAACCCCGGAAGCGAAGAGGGGAAGGAGGAAGGACTAGGTGGGCTGTGGCGAGACTGCGAGGGGGAGAAGAGAGAGAGAGGGCCTGACATCTGTTTCCGAAGACTGAAAACGTCCGACGTTAGACCGGCTATAATGCCGCTATAGTTATCCGTTGGGGCATCAAACGATCTCCGAATGCGATGAAACTTGACAGGCGGTCTATCTACACTATAATAAGACCACACGTCAACTCTCATCCCATTTCGAGAACATTTTCCGGCCACTTATAAAATAATATTTCGGACGTGTCGCGGGCGCGTGCAAGTGTGTCTGGGCTCAGAACGGACAACTGAAAGAACTCGGAGAACTCGGACGAATGCAAGTTTTCAAAAACATGCAGATGCAATGCGGATGATGACATGATATGAAATGCAACACGCAAGCGAATGACATGGCAACGTCGGCGAATAACTGGAAGACACCTGGCACATCGGTCTCGGGGCGTCACAAGGGGTCAGATCTTGTGGAGTATATGAACGCCTTTAATCAAGTCGTGACGGATCTAGCACGCTTGGGTGCGACGGTTGACGACAAGGATAGGGCAATTCTGCTTCTTTGTTCATTGCCATCATCCTATGACCATTTGATCACTACGTTGACGCACGGCAAGGTGACCGTCAAGAATGAGGATATTACTGCGGCATTGCTATCTTATGATATGAGAAAGAAGAACGCAGTGGAAGTCTCTCATGGTGAAGGTTTGCTAGTCAAGGGTGAGCAGTGGCGGAAGGGATATGAGGCTGGGAAGAACAAGAAAAAAAAAGAATATACAGTGTCACAAGTGTAAGCAGTGGGGACATATGAGAAAGGACCGTCCAGAACTCAATGGTGGGGCAAGTGCTAATAAGGCAACTCATGGTGATGACTCAGACAACAGTAGTGATGTCCTCATAGTATCAGACAGGCGGTCAACCAAAGGTGAAGCGTGGATGTTGGATTCGGCTTGCTCTTTTCATGCGACACCCAACAGGGAGTGGTTCTCTTCGTACAAGTCTGGTGAGTTTGGTTTAGCCTATGTGGGCGATGGCACAGGTTATCGTGTTGCTGGAGTAGGTGACATCAAAATCAAGATGTTTGACGGAGTTGAGCGGATGCTTCGGGGAGTCAGGCATGTGCCGGGGCTAAGGAGGAATCTAATTTCGCTCGGTGTTCTTCATGATGGTGGTATGGTATTCCGTTGTGATCAGGATAGGAAGACCATGAGAATCATGAAAGATGAGGTGACCGTGATGATTGGAGGGAGAACGGCTTCACATCTTTACAAGCTGCAAGGGAGCACTATTGCAGGTGGAGTCACGGAGACTGGAGTTGCAGGAGTAGCAGCGGGGTCTCACGGCGGCGGCGGGTCTGGGGCAGATTGTCGAGTAGCTCTCAGTAAGCTCCGAAGAAGACAACACAAGTCCGGAGTACATGAAAGTTTGACGCATGGACAAATTCAAGGTGGTGGAGAATATTCGCCAAGGTGGAGTTTGTTGTGTTTCTGTGACGAATATTTTGTACTAGTTGGGTTACGCTTGGACTTGGTGTTGTAGTGTGGGTCGAATACTTGTAGTGTCGGAGTCGGACACGTTGTATCCTTGGCCTCTTATATATGAGGAGGCACCCCATGTTGTAACCCATGACGGCTAGATAGCGACAGGCTCGCAAGGGGGTGCTGGCGGCTTGTGGCGGCGCCTGGGTGGCCGGTGTTGCGGTATCTCGGGGAGGAGCGCCCGTAGTCATTGCCCCGGGGAGTAGGCGAGTTCGCCGAACCTCGTTAACAAATCTCGGTGTCGTCATTGTCTTGTGATTGCTTGTTCCTCGGTGGACCGACCGCGTACTATGGATGTGTTGTACTTACAACTGCAGATTTTTGCAGTGAATAATTTTGCTTTACTAGACTAGAATGGGACGTGGTTGGCTTGCGAATTGCAGTGCTGTGCCCGTTGCTAAAATGCTTGTTAATTTGTTGTATGCAGTGCTGTGCCCGTTGTACTGCTATCGTCAGAAGCACCCAGTCAACCTGCTGCTGCTCGGCGTTTTCACAGTGGCCATCAGCTTCGTTGTGGGCATGACATGTGCCTTCACTAGCGGTAACTGTCTCCCCCACCATGAATTATGTTCTTGCCCGCAGATCCTAGCTTCTTCTTGAGTCTTCTAATATAATGCCCCTCTCGTTGTGTCAATTCATTACATGTGTATGACCAGTAAGCTTGTTAGTCACTATGTATGGCAATTGGATAGTTGCTGCCAATTTGCCATGGCCATGCAAATGTTAGGCAACCCATGTGACTGTAGCTGATGCATTTTTCCGGTTTGTGTTGAGGGCTAAGTTGTACCTGTTGGTCACCTTTTATGATATGCTTGTCTGAGTTAAGCATTTGTGATGTGCTTGTCAGATTTAGCATGCACGTACTTAATTGTTTGGTCAAATTTACATGGAAGTTAATTTCTGTGGTAGAAGAGATGTACGAGATGATTTTTTTAGAAAAGGAGGATGACCGTCGGCCTCTGCATTTGGAAAATGTACGAGATGATAAGAAAGCAATTAGTTCATTTAATTAGTGGCTAATTTTTCGAGTTCTATATTATGAAATAAAGAAACCGCTAAAATAAAATATTCCGGCATGTGCACATGCAAGGTCATTTTGGAGGCTGTGATTCTTACAACGGTGGTTGCTTGAGCCTCACTCCTTACACCTTCTGGGCTGTAAAGAGGGGCAAGGACTTCAGCTTCCTTGGTCCTTTCTTATTTGCTTCTCTCATCATGTTGCTCGTCTTTGGGTTCGTTCAGGTAAGATATGATGCCCATTTATCAGGCTTCTCTATTCTACAATCAATCAATACTGATGATGGCTTCTCTAAATATACGGATCTTCTTCCCGCTGGGCAAGCTCTCTCACATGATCTATGGCGCGCTGGCGGCACTCATCTTCAGTGGCTACATTGTCTATGACACGGACAACATCATCAAGCGTTACACCTATGACGAGTATGTCTGGGCCGCCGTCTCGCTCTACCTTGACATCATCAATCTGTTCCTGGCCCTGCTGACCCTGTTTAGTACGGGTGACAGCTAAAGCGCATCGCCCTGCCCCTGTTCACGAGACCTCGACTTGAAGAATTGTATAGGTTGCTCTTGCTTGCACGGTGAAAATGTTGGTTAGTAGTTTATTAGTTGAGTTGATCCCTAGCTAAGAGAGGAAACTTAAGAAAACTGCTGTGTGTGTGTTCTTTCTATGGATGGTGGGTGTGCTGTTCACATGCTGGATTGGTGGTGTGCTGCTGCGTTTATGATATCATTTCTTACTATAACGGTTTCTGAATTCTGATATGATATCATCTGGACGAGCACAATATTGTTTCCCAGCTCCTATGAATTGGTCTCTTGGCCCGTCGTACGTTTTGATGGCGTCTGCCCTGGACTATGAAATAAACTCACAATCAGACCGATTCTCTGCCAGAACTAAATCAAAGAGACGCCCGTTCTCATTTAGTATGAACAAACTGAATGTGTTTTCCATTGGTAACACGTTGAATCGGTCCTGTTCAATGGCTAATGACTTTGTAGTGTATGTACATTCAAAGAGAATGGTGCTTGAAGATTTCATCCACTTAAGTTTGATGTGAGCACTGATTAGAGGGACTGAGGCGCGGCCGGTTCACCACTACCGCACGAGAGCAAAACCCCTGTGTGCTCCTCGGTGGCGAGCTCCGCAACTGCTCCGCTGGGAGCTTCTTGTACCACGTCACACGCTCGTGCTCCATGCCGACGGCGGACGAGACGGGACGCGGTGGCAGCACTGATGGGTGGAGATACAGGGGAAATGATGGCAGCTAAGGTTTGACAGCCGCTAGTTGGCTTTTAATAGAGGTGCCAGGGCTGGGTTTGGAGGCGCGAGACAACTCGAGCAAATGGGTTGTGTAGCTGGGGAGGGGGACGGGGTGTCGGAGAGCCTCTTTTTTTGTCCAGGCTGTCAAAATATGGATTATTTTTTAGCGATAATTCATAGTTTGCTCTTCCGAATTATGAAAATAGACTCATCAAGAGAGGAGGGAATGTCCTCTTGTAGAAGGTTTTAGGGAATCTTTTTAACCGATCTTAACTCATGAAGGATGCACAACTATGTCTACTACCTAGCAAAATGTTGATAGCTTCTCACTTTACAATCATATTTGAATCATTTTTGTTGGTATGGATCTTATCAAGTTGTAGTAACTTTTTTACCTAGGGGAGAGATTCCCCACCTGAATTTTTATTTCAAAAAGGGCAGACCCATATTGTTACAACAAAAAGATAAAAGGAAACACACACAAGAGGGGGGGGGGGGGGGGGGGGGGGCTTGGAGGTAGTTACATCACACACTCGAGGATTTAAATGTAAGTAACCAAGCCATCAGTCGATCTCACCTTGGTGGATGGCTAGCATGCAAGGCCTCCAGAGAACAACACTGTTGCGACAGTTTTTGACGAGAAGGGGAGCGGTGGTTGAAGGCCACACGTGAAAGTTAAATATGTTTTGGTGCTTCCAAAGTTGTCAGCGGCACAACCACACCTGCGCAAAGAGATGTCACTTGGGCGACGGTGGCTAAGACATCTAGGATATGGAGCTGCCAGATATTGACATTGTCCAGGACGAACATCAGGCACATCCCAAAAACAACCGGTAAAGGGGCAGGAGAATATCAGATGGTTAGCCGTCTAAATGACAACAACACATAGGGGGCGTCCAGCACCGGTAGCATCGATGATTTTCTTCCAGAGGAGGACATCCCGCGTGTCGATTCTAGCCTCGACCAGGAGCCACCCAAAGTAACACACCCACGAGGTGCTGCCTGCAACTGAGCTAGATTAATCAGCAAATGGCCTGGCCTATCGCCAAAACAACACATGTCGTAGAGGGCAGGTGTGGCCAACACGTCCTTGGCGCCGACGCAACAAGTGAGGGAGGCGGCTGGGGAGATTGAGATGGTCAGATGGATGGGAGGGGTCAGGTTAAGTTTTTTACTTGGAAGGTGTTAGGCGGGCTTCAATGGGCTTGCATGTAATGCTGATCAGTGATGGGCACATATTTTCGCTCGCCACTAGTAATTGATTATTAGTTAAGGGCACCCCTTCTGACCCGCCACTAGTGGTGATTACCATTGGCAGGCGTTTTCTAGGGTATCACTTCGTTTTGTCTTAAAAGGGAGATACCAATGCTTAGTATGGATGAGAATATTCTAGCAATGGGTTACCCAAGGAGTTCCTGCAAAATTGTTCATTGCTTCCATCACTACAAGATTGAAATATTCAATGAGGTGCTTGATAGAAACATAGCTAAGATGAATAACCGGTTCAGTGAAACTTCAACAAGGTTATTGATATGCATTGCTAGTCTAGATCCTAGAGACTCATTTAGTAGATTTAATCATGATAACCTGCTTGAGCTTGCATCTATGTACTTAGTCGACTTCGATCCAGAAGAATTATATCATTTGGATGGTCAGCTCAAGATATACATTGATATGATGAAAAGGTATCATGTTTTTTGTGGTTGTGACAGTATTGCTAAACTTGCCCTCAAGTTGGTTGAAACTAAGGAACATTTACAATTTCCTTTGGTTTACCGGCTCATCAAACTTAATTTGACTTTGCCAGTAGTGACGACATCTGTTGAAAGAGTTTTCTCAACCATGAATATCATAAAGATAAATTTGAGAAATAAGACATCTGATGATTGGTTGAATGATATGAAGGTATGCTATGTTGAGCGAGAAATATTTGCCGGAATTGAGGACAGGAAGATTAGAGAACATTTTCATAGCTTGAGAGACCGTAGAGGCCATCTACCAAACCCTCCTCGTATACTTACAACTTAGGGTAAATTTTTTTGTTATCTATTGTTTCAAACTATTTGCTTACTTTTTCTAAGACATATATTGATAGCCAACTTGTTCACCTGCTGTAGGCATCTATTAGTCATGGAGTTGGGCATTTTGGGCCATGGAATGAATGATTCAAGTGACAGGAGTCCATGTTAGTAGTTATCTATGACGTTCATGTTAGATTTTGTGTTTTTTGGTTGTTAGATCACCTAGTTGTTGAGAATTTTGAGCTGTTCTAAATCATTGGTTATGTTGATTCTCGAGTGCATCTTGCTTCATATTTGAATTTTGTGAGATTTGGTTCAGGGGACTTGCATTTTTCAATCAAAAAATTTATATTTCAAATGTTTCGCCCCGGCTAAGTTCAATTCTTGGATCCCCCACAGGTTAGAATTAGTGTTTTAGGAATAGATCTATGGTCCATTTCCCCTATATTGTAAGTATACCACTAGAAGTTGCATTTAAATTTTTTGCCCATTTTTAGGTTTAATTTTCTGTTGTTGGGGCATTAAATGAATTTCTAGGTATTTAATGGAGGTAAACTTTTTTTTTGTTTTTTAAGTGAAAATGAAGTTTGGAAAATATGAAACTTAGCATGGAGTCATGGTATGTCATGTAGGCATTGTGTTTAATTTCTCAGTGAGTTAGAAAAAAGTCGTGATGTATTTCACTTAGAAATTGTACTCAACATACACCATTACATGTATCATCTTTGGGGAAGGAACTAGGTTTCAAGAGGGAATGAGCAAGTTTACATGTGAAGCGACCGCTGTTTCGCCAGTTGGACTTGAGATTGTTTTCACACTCAACATACACCATTACATGTATCATGTAAAAAAATTGGCAATTTCTTGGGTCTGTTTGCTATATTTAAGCCATTAAATGCATTGCTAGGCTTCTAATTGATACAATTAAAATTTGAACAATAGGTACATGACATAACCGTTAGGAATTGGTTGAAAAAAAAATCTTATTGGTGATATGATTTTTTCTAAAACAGCGGACCATTGGCAACAGAAAAAACAGCACAAAAAGAAAACAGCGTCCAGCGAACGAGCGGGCGGACAGACGAGCGAACAGCGCAAACTAGCGTTCTTCTTCGGTTCGCGCCGGAACTGGAACTGGTGTCCATGCTTCCAAAACCATTACTATCAACATTCAACAGTAGAACATGCCAACTAAGTCCAGTCAAAAGGATGTACGTACATGCTACGTACACTGGAATTCCACGCCCCGGACGACGAGGCACAGCTGTTTCCCCCAAGTGCAGTGTACGCACTCGCCGCGATTGGTGGACGAGCTCGCCGTCGCCGGCGCGCGCGTAGCTTACGGGCGATGTGTTGTGCCGAACCAGATCGTGACCTTGGCGCGTATTCCATTCCACGTACTAGGCCAGAGCAAACGTCTACGTACCGTGCCAGCAGCGCTGGAAAACGGGAGCTGGCTAGCAGTGGTGGACCGCGTGCCTTGCCAAACTGCCTAATTACATTACATCCTAGCTTGCGTTGTTCGTATAAATAGGGGGTGAATGCTTGGTTCATTTCATGCAAACCGCACGCACGTACGACGTACGTACCAGGTGCAGAGTTTTGGAAGATCTAGCTGCACTACTGGTGCAGAGTTTGGTTGCAGGAAGACGTACTAGTGGAGATGGCAGGGCATCGTGCCTGCATGTTTTCGGTGGCGTTGGCCCTTCTTGGAGTGCTTCTGGCATCCATTCCTGCAGGCAATTCCCTTCCCTTCATATTATCTATCGGTGAGCAAGCTAGAGTACTAACTTCGGTTGCGCGTTTCACTATTGGAAAACACACAGAGGTGCAGTCCATCGGCGTGTGCTACGGCGTCAACGGCGACGGGCTGCCCTCGGCCAGCGAAGTCGTGCAGCTCTACCAGTCCAACGGCATCACCGGCATGCGCATCTACTTCCCGGACGCCGACGCCGCAGGCCCTCAGCGGCTCCAACATCGGCCTCATCATCGACGTGGCCAACGAGGACCTCGCCTCCCTCGCCTCCGACCGCTCCGCCGCCACCGCCTGGGTCCAGACCAACGTGCAGGCCCACCAGGGCCTCACCATCAAGTACATCACCGCCGGCAACGAGGTGGGCGACCAGGGCGGCGACACGGGGAACATCCTCCCGGCCATGCAGAACCTCGACGCCGCCCTCGCCGCGGCCGGGCTCGGCGGCATCAAGGTGTCCACGTCGGTGTCGCAGGGCGTGACCACCGGGTTCCCTCCCTCCCAAGGCACCTTCTCCGCCGGCTACATGGGTCCCATCGTGCAGTACCGGCGGCGCCCCGCTGCTCGCCCACGTGTACCCCTACTTCTCGTACGTGGACAACCAGATCGCACGTCGCCGGCGGGAGTGTGGTTACGCGAGCGTACCTTCGCGGACACGTTTCTCCGCGCTCGAGAGCGCCGGCGCGGGACGGCACCGGGTGGTCGACGGTGCCTCAGCCGACACACTACACATGATACATGCTCGGGCAAGGGACCATCCATAGACGCATTAGAAAAGGCCGACGATGACATGACAACCACCAACGCGGCGTATTAAGGCGGACCAGCCCACACCAGACAACAATGCCAGTCTAAATACACTGCGGCTGTATTCTTGCATAAAGCGCCTCTTACTGTAAAATGCAACATCTCTTTGGCGACGGGAATGTGGAAAAAGTCCCAATTATAATGACGAAAGCGCTCAAAGTTTACGAACAAACAATAAAGCACACATCTTCTACCTCCTTCTGTCGACAGAATAACCGCTCCTTGCCGCCGGGTGACAAAAAAATAAGTTTCAAAACGATCCTGGACGTACCTGGCAATAGAGACCATACATTTCTGTTTTGCCTTTTATTTCCGGTATCTAACAAGGTATATCTTATGTGGTACTTCTTAGAGCCCACCAGCAAAAAAGGAAGAAAAGCGCTAGAGCATCCTACCGAACCGGCCAGAACTGGAGTTACTACTGCACTAAATTTTATACGGTATAAACAGAAGTAATTATTCTGGCTTTGGCCACTGAAACTTGCTTCTTATCAGGAACAAATTTATACATCGAGTACATAATTCACCAACTGCACGAACTCAACAAGAACATATTAGACATAACTGCCTCATAGAAACTGAGCAGTGGATACAAATGGAAAATTGGTGATGGACCCAACCTAAGGATCATAAAAGAAGAGGTAGAAGCACGAACAACTCTACCGTGGTGTGCACAGCCGCTCCCCACACCCCCACCCCCCACCCGCCGCGCGTGTCGTGCGGGCGCCGACGAGATGCCATACACGCGAGGCATCGGGGTGACCAAAGACATTGTCCGCGCCTGGTGCACGGGGGTTGTTCTGTTCGTGCCGCCTCCTCCCCCCTCCTCTCCGCAACAACGAGTACACAAGCGGCGCACAAGGTCTCTCCCAAGGCCGAGGTCCGAAGGGATCAGGGGTAATGGAGAGAGGCAGGATCTTTCCAACCGGCGTAGAGGGATGCAGATGAGCCATGGGAGCCGGTGCCAAGCGGCGTTCTCCAATCGCCATCGCGAGAGAGATGTCGCTTTTGTGTTTCTTTTCTTCTCAATTTTTCTATAGAACATTTTTTCAGTGTCGCTCACGCTACGACAGAGAGTGGTGAAACTAAATGGGCTAGTTGTGGCTCAATTAATCAGAGGGCTCGGAGTAGCTGCCCTTTAGGACATCTGGTCCATGAATTGGTAGACGTGGCCAGCCGGGAGCGGACGCCAGATCTAACGACCAAGAACGAAAATCAACGACATGAAACACACCTGATGTGAGAAGACTCAAAAGTGGTTCAGTTTTACTGCATAAATTGCTACTCATTCCCTCACAAAGAATTCGACGGTGCTTACATTGCTAGTTAAATAAATTAGTGGAACATGGCTGAGTTACAATACCTAACATTAATTTAGACTAAACTGTTGCACTTCTTTGTAACTACAAAATATATTCTCCACGTATGATTTTGCCGCTTAGTTTTCATTGTGGTTACCAACTGTGTAATTTTATTTCTAAATATTAAAGCACACTATTTCTATTAAATCATTTTAACATTGGTCATGAAATTTCCAATCCACAAAAGATGAAGTACATCTTATAGAGTGCTTGATGTGCTCTCTTTTTCGAGACACCGTCAGTTTTGTAATTTAACTAGATTGTTCTAGATTAGAGAAAAGATATAGGATTACAGGTCTTCATAGATTAATTGAATTGCACACATATGTTTCCTTTTGTCTATTACAGATGTGTTAAATATTATTATAGAAAGCTATAAATGTGAATGAGGTTTCTAGAATGCATCCATATCTATATTATGTGCAAGTAATTACATGGGTAATTATCTTCGTAATAAATATAAAATTTAACCATATAAAAATATATATTACTGTTTTGTCTATGAACTGCTGTGTTGCTTGTTTATTAGTTCTCCGATGATCAAATATGTCTTTCATGCTCCTCGGTTCTACAATCAACTGACAACATGTGCATACCATGCATTTGGTCTTGGATTAGCATCATTTAGCTCAACTCGCATGGAATGGATCTAGTTTTTTTTTTGATGCGTTTGTATGAAAATGTTCTCTTTGTACTTAACAAACATTAGCACTGGTAAGAGGTATGCGTGAAAATTTGCGCATCATCTTTTTTTCTTGGTTCCATCAGTGTGTAAATCAACCCCTAAAATAATAGTGACTTGCACAACACACCTTGACTGGCTGAACATCACAAATCAAAATTTACGCGAAAAGCTTTTAGGTTGAAAATAATGTTACACATAACTTTTTGTATTTGTTTGCTCTAATATTTTATATCCGAATATCTTCAATACATACAAACTGGATAACTAATGAGGGCCCCTAGTTGATTATCAATATTGCACTGGTCTAGAGCCGGCTCTATGTTTGTGACTAGTTATCCGACACCTTTTGCACCAATTTGTCGATAAATTAGCTTTGATAGCCATAAAGATTTTTGCAATCTCAGAAGTGTAAAAAATTACAATTCAAGTTTGTGGGCTTGGGAATCAACATTGGTGAGGACCTAGGAGGCACACTTGTCTTTTGGCCGATATCATGTCCATAGTTATGTATCATTGCATTTCATGAAAAAAAGTGTAATTGCGTATTTTTAAAATGATGGTGGATAGACATTTAATTCGTTACATATGTGAGGGTCTATGTAAGGAGTGATTTTTTTTACTCTTCAGCTCCATGTGTAAGTGCATCTAGTGCCACCCCTAGTTGGTTTTGGAGTATTGACGACAAACCTAGTTGAGGGACTAACGTGTTTGTGAGAATTGCAGGAAAACACAGGTAGAAGTCCCTCATTGATTCGGTTTTATTACCAGAGATGACCCCTAAAAATGTACGAAGACATTGAAGACAATGGTGGTTTATGAAGATATTCATATTGAAGACAATGACATGAGAAGACTCCCTATGAAGCTTATGGAACTCGAAGACTTAGATCCTTCGTAGTTTTATTTCATTTATGTTGTGTCATAGGAATCACCGTACTGTTAAGTGGGGTCCAAGAGAATCAGTCAGAATGACTAAAGTGATGCCTAATTCAAATCCTATGTCTTCAAGCGAAGACTTTGAGAGAAAATCTTGTCCAGAGTCAGACAAGTCAGCTTTACTTGTAGCCCAAGTAAAGTTGCCGTGTGAGTTCAAAATTCGACCATTGGTACACGTGTCAGTTCCTTAGTGACCCAGGGTCATTTCGGACAGATCAGGTCGGGTTGCCAAGTGGCTATAAATAGTCCACCCCCCACAACCATAAACTGTTGGCTGCTCAGATTTCAGCGCACGACTTTTGTCGTTTGAGAGCAACCCACCTCGAAGCCTTTGAAAGAAAAATTCCTAGTGAGGAGAAAAGCCCTAACCACCCAGAGCCAGAGTAAATTGGGCATCACTTAAGTCTTCTTGTCTATGTGATCTGAAGACTTATTACACTTGAGGACTGTGCATCCTCCAGACGGTTAGGCGTCGCGTTCTGAGCATCCAAGAGAAATTGTGGATTGCCAGTGGACGAAGTCTGTGAAGGTTTGAGAGTCTACCTTGAAGACTTACCTGAGTGATTGCGCGAGGTCTGTGTGACCTTAGCTCAAGGAGAAAACGGTGAGGACTGGGTGTCTTGGACTAAGTGTCCTTGACTGGGTGTCCGGGACCGTGTGTCCTTTGGTTTAAATACCTAGCCGCTCCAACCAGACGTACAGTTGTCACAGCAACTGGAACTGGTCCAACAAATCATTGTCTTCAACGTGTCACTGGTTTCATCTTCACTTCCTTTTACTTACAGTTATTCATTGTGAAGCCATTGCATGCTTGCTTTATCTTTTGTCTTCACAACATGAATGTATGATCTGTTTGGCTTCATAACTTCTTCCTACCTGATCCTTATTACACTGAAGCTGTTTGTCATTGCGCTTTCACTCTATTGAATACATGACCATGGCTGGCCTAGTGCAATCTAACTTCCGCTGCACAGTAATAGGCCTAATCTTCACTGTTTGTCTTCATAACTCTCACGTTTTGAAGATTTTCATAAAAATCGCCTATTCACCCCCCGTCTAGTCGATATAACGCATTTTCAATTGGTATCAGAGCAAGGTGCTCCCTTGTTATGTGTGATTCGGTTTAACCACCTGGAGTTTTAGCGATGTCGACTGCAGGGATAATCAAAGTCTCCGCTGCTTGCCCCGTCTTCGATGGAACTGAATATCCCTACTGGAAGAATAAGATGCGCATGCATCTTGAAGCCATTGACGTCGACCTATGGTATGTCGTCAAAAACGGCGTTCCCAAGGCTGGAGAAGGTGTCACTGCTGCTGATGTCAAGAAGTTCATTCAACTGGATTCTACTGCCAAGAATATCATCTGTGGTCATCTGACCAAAGGACAGTATGGCCGTGTGAGTGCCTTGAAGACATCAAAGCTAGTCTGGGACTGGCTCTCCAAGGTCAATGAAGGCATCTCAACCCAGAGAGATCAAAGAATCAGTGTTCTTCGCAACCTCTTCAACCGCTTCAAGCGAAATGACAATGAGAATGTCCAGCACACATTTGACCGGCTCACTGACATCACAAATGAGCTTCAAGCCCTCGGCGCCACTGAGATCACCAAACATGAAATCGTCAAGACGCTGCTGAGATCACTTGATAGTTCGTTTGACATCCTGGCCCTGATGATTCAAGAACGTTCCGATTTCAAGACACTCGATCCGTCTGACATACTTGAGAGGCTCAACACACATGAGTTTCAGCTTTCTGAGAAAAGAGATATCTACGGTCCAAACTATGGGCGAACTCGTGCTTTGAAGGCAAAAGCTGTCTCCTCATCTGAAGAAGAATCTGACTGCAGTTCTGATGATCCTGAACACATTGGAAGAGAACTTGCAATGCTAGTGAAGAAGTTCCAAAAATTCCCCAAGAAGAAAGGCTTCAGAAAAAAATCTTCACGATCAAGCTCAAGGAATGATGAAGTTTCTGCTCATGACTACAAGAAGAAAACATGTCACAAGTGCAAGAAAACTGGACACTTCATTTCTGAGTGTCCACAGTGGGACAATGAGAACAGAAGGAAGAAGAAGAGCAAAGAATATGATTCTGACGACAAGAAAAAGAAGAAATACTCAAAGTCTTCTTCCAAGTCTTCATCAAAGTCTTCATCACACAAGAAGAGCTCATCTGGCAAGGCACGTGCGTTTGTTGGCAAGGAGATGGATTCAGAGGAGGAGTCCGCATCTGAGGAGGCAGAGGTGGAGTCTGAGGAGGAGTCTGATTCTGGCATTGCGAGTCTGGCTAAAGCATACGTCGCCAAGTCCATCTTCAACACTGAAGACAATGACTGCAACACCGACACCGACGCAAATGACAAGAACGACTCCACTCCTACCTACTGCTTCATGGCACGCGGTGCCAAGGTAAACACACGTACTACTCACTATGAAACATCTAGTGACGATGACTCTGAATGTGATTCAAAACCTAGCTACAGAACACTTGCTAAAATTGCAACTGAACAACAGAAAGCCATGGAACATATTCAAAAACTGTTAGACAGAAGCGATGATCTGTTGGGTGCCGAAATGACTCGTTCTGAATCCTTAATTGAAGACATAAAAAATCTTCACGTTAAGTATCAGGAACTTGAAGATCGTCTTGAGACTCTCTCAACTACTCATGAAAAGCTCTCCTATGATTATCTTCAAAATAAGCAAGATCTTGAGAAGTTGAGAGCGGATCATGAAGATCTTCAAAAGGAAAATGAGTCACTTCGCTCCGAACAGATCAGTCCCGCTCAGGAAGGATTTGAACCACCATGTCTTAAATGCATTGAGCGTGATAATACTAATTCTGTTGCTGAATGTTCCACTGCTACTACTGTTGCAATATCTTCAACTGTTAACGTGGTAACTAACCCCTCTTCTGAGGATACCACTGCTATTGCTGATGAGAATGCTAGGTTGAAGACATTGCTTGAAACAGGAATGTACAAAAGTCTGAAAGGGCATCAGACACTATGTGATGTCCTTAAGAAGCAGATTCTGAACCGAAACCCTAGGAAAGAGGGTGTTGGGTTCGTGAGGAAAATTAATGCAGATGGCTCTTACTGGAAACCTGAGCAGTACCCCAAAACCACATGGGTTGCTGCAAAGGAACTTTCAGCAGATCCATTCAATTTATCTGGCTTCACTTGTGCTAACCCTATTATCATTGATGAATCCTTTGATGCAAACTATAAACTGTTTAAGAATCAGAATGGTGAAGTGTTTGCCAGGTACATTGGTACTAACTGCAGGAATGGACCGCCTATGAAGAAGATCTGGGTTCCGAAAACATGTCTGGAAAATCTTCCTGTGAATGTCTTCATGACACCTCACTTGAAGAAGACAAACCTCGGTCCAAAGGCTTCATACAGACAGAGGACTCACCTGAGTCACACTAACGCAAATGTTTTGCAGGGAAACCATACTCAGGCATATGAATATGAGAGCGGTTCATCGAACCGTCATGTTCATATGACCAAAAATTATTCTGCCTATGCCTATGAGTATTATTGTCCCCCTGCTAGACTGTTTGCTAAGGCTTCAAAGCCAAAATTCTCAGATGCTGCACTTAGACTTATAGCTTCTAAGCCACCCTTGAAGATGTGGGTGGTTAAGAAAGCTTAACTCTCTTTTGCAGGGAAAGGTCTCCAGCACAAAAACAAAATCTTCTGATGATATTGCTGGGACCATAAAAATCTTGTGGGGCGCAAGATAAACTGCCCAAATGGCATCATTATGTACTTCGTTCCTGAATCGCATGCTACTCTCCCTATTAGTCCTAATCTGGATCTAAGTTTTCATAATCCACTGGTTCGTCAAATGTTTATGCTTCACAATACCCTTCGTGAAGCCTATCCCCCTAACTGCACTGTAGGGTACGACACCAGTGACTTCAAAGTCTTCAGAATGGATTATTGACAGTGGGTGTACAAATCACATGACTGGCAAAAGAAGCCTTCTCATGGACTCAACTTTACGTCCATCCGACAAGAGCCACATTACATTTGCTGACACTGGTAAAAGTAAGGTATTGGGTCTAGGTAGAGTTGCAATCTCAAGGGATCAACACATGGATAAAGTCATGCTTGTTGAATCCCTTGGCTTCAACTTAATGTCTGTCTCAATGCTTTGCGATTTGAATATGATTGTAATGTTTGGCAAATATCGCTGCCTGGTGCTAATGGAATCTGACAAATCTCTAGTGTTTGAAGGGTATAGGAAAGGTGATTTGTATGTGGTAGATTTCTCAGCAGGACCACAACTTGCAGTATGTATTTTTGCAAAAGCTTCAGAATGCTGGCTTTGGCATCGAAGGCTTGGGCATGCTGGCATGAGGAACCTCCACACCCTTGCGAAGAAAAAGCACGTCATAGGCATCGAGGGCGTCAAGTTCAAGAAAGATCACTTATGCGGTGCCTGTGAAGCAGAAAAGATGACAAGGGCAAAACATCCTTCGAAGACAATCATGACCACTACTCAACCTTTCGAACTGCTTCACATGGATCTTTTCGGTCCCACTCACTACTCAACTTTTACTACTTCTGCTTGCCTCTATGGCTTCGTAATTGTTGATGATTATTCTAGATATACTTGGGTGCACATAATCCTTTACAAGACTGAAGTGCAGGATGTCTTCAGACGCTTCGCAAATCGAGCTATGAACAATTTTGGCGCCAAGATAAAGCACATCAGAAGTGACAATGGCACTGAATTCAAGAACACTGGCCTTGATACATATCTGGACACCTTGGGGATCACACATGAATTCTCAGCTCCATACACGCCACAGCAGAATGGCGTCGTCGAACGCAAGAACAGAACACTCATTGAGATGGCCAGAACAATGCTAGATGAATACAAGACTCCAAGAAAATTCTGGACTGAAGCCATTGATACTGCATGCCATACAATCAATCGTGTTTATCTTCACAAGCTTCTGAACAAGACATCGTATGAGCTCCTAACTGGCAAGAAGCCAAATGTCAGTTACTTCAGAGTATTTGGCGCAAAATGCTGGATCAAGGACCCACACCACACCTCAAAGTTTGCACCAAAAGCACATGAAGGCTTCATGCTTGGATATGGAAAGGATTCGCACTCCTACAGAGTCTTCAATCTCTTCCACTACAAAGTGGTTGAAACAGTGGATGTGCGATTTGATGAAACCAATGGATCACAAAGAGAGCAACTGCCAAATGTGCTAGATGAAGTTCCAGCAAATGAATCAATCAAGCTTATGGGAACTGGAGAAATTGTACCTTCTGAAGCTCATCCTGAAGAAGAACTTATCATCTCAACACCTGATCCACATGAAGACAATGCTCAACCTGAAGATATACCTCCAAATGACAACACAGATCAACAAGAGCAAAGTCTTCGCCCTATACATCCTCGTGTTGCAAATGAAGTACAAATTGACAAAATACTTGACGGCATCAATGCACCTGGTCCACTCACTCGTGCAAGGGCAACTCATCTAACAAACTTCTGTGGGCATTTCGCATTCGTCTCAATATCAGAACCCAAGAAAGTTGAAGGAGCCTTCATGGAACCTGAATGGATTCAAGCTATGCAAGAAGAGCTTCAACAGTTTGAGCTGAATAATGTATGGGAACTGGTTAAGCGTCCTGATCCACGGAAGCACAACATAATAGGCACCAAATGGATATACCGCAACAAGCAAGATGAGCATGGTCAAGTTGTCAGAAACAAAGCTCGTCTCGTTGCTCAAGGATATACTCAAGTGGAGGGCATTGACTTCGATGAAACATTTGCTCCTGTGGCTAGGCTTGAAGCCATACGCATACTGCTGGCCTATGCAAATCATCATAACATACTTCTCTATCAGATGGATGTGAAAAGTGCCTTTCTCAATGGCAAGATTGAAGAAGAAGTGTATGTTGCACAACCACCTGGCTTTGAAAATCCAAAACATCCTGATATGGTATATAAGCTCAACAAGGCACTGTATGGCCTCAAACAAGCCCCTAGGGCCTGGTATGATACACTCAAGTACTTTCTGAAAAGCAAAGGCTTCATACCTGGTTCCCTGGATCCCACTCTTTTCACGAAGACATATGATGGTGAACTGTTTGTGCGCCAAATATATGTGGATGACATTATCTTCGGCTGCACCAATCAGAAGTATAGTGAAGAGTTTGGATACATGATGCAAGAGCAATATCAGATGTCCATGATGGGGGAGCTGAAGTTCTTCCTCGGTCTTCAAATACGGCAACAACGCAACGGCATCTTCATATCTCAAGAGAAATATCTTAAAGAGTGCCTGAAGAAGTTCGGTATGCAAGACTGCAAAGGCTTCACAACACCAATGCCAGCCAAGCATCATCTGGGTCCCGACGACAATGGTAAAGAGTTCGATCAAAAGGTATACCGCTCCATGATTGGGTCTTTGCTTTATTTATGTGCATCTAGGCCAGATATCATGCTTAGTGTTTGCATGTGTGCTCGATTTCAAGCGACACCAAAGGAGTCGCATCACTTAGCTGTGAAGCGAATTCTTCGATATTTGGCTCACACCCCAACTCTAGGATTATGGTATCCAAAGGGCTCAGAGTTTGATTTGGTTGGATTTTCGGATGCTGATTATGCTGGTGACAAGGTTGATCGCAAGTCTACATCAGGCACATGTCACTTTCTGGGACGATCACTTGTATGTTGGTCTTCAAAGAAGCAGAACTGTGTATCACTCTCCACTGCTGAATCTGAATACATTGCTGCTGGATCTTGCTGCGCTCAGCTTCTGTGGATGAAGCAAACACTCAAGGATTATGGCATTCATCTGAAGCAAGTGCCACTTTACTGCGACAACGAAAGCGCCATCAAGATTGCCAACAACCCAGTTCAGCACTCGAAGACAAAGCACATTGAAATTCGTCATCACTTTCTCAGAGATCATGTTGTGAAGGAAGACATTGATATCATACACGTCAACACTGAAGAGCAATTGGCAGATATCTTCACCAAGCCCTTGGATGAGAAGAGATTTTGCAAGTTACGGTGTGAGCTAAATATCTTGGAATCCTCAAATGTCCTGTGATCAGGCACACATCCTAACACTTAAGCATGCATATTGATGACTTAGATGTGCAACACACGAAGTAAAGTATATCTTCAATCAATGAAGACATACATTCTAAGTGTGAATACATTAATGTGGAATTTGACTTCAGAGCGCCACGATAATTGTGCCGTGTCTGGGTCTAATACTTCCTATACGGTGGGTAACGCCACCACCAAATGTTCTGTTTGAAGTGTTTCACTCATGGCGTTACATTTGCTATGTCTTCACATTTGATTTGGCTTCAATCTCAACATGTCTTCATGATTATCTTCACTATGTTGATTATATATATATACTAGTGTTCTGTCCTAGCATTCACTTATAGCTATGTCTTCTTGGTTGAATCTTTTGAACTAAGTGAATGTGATCGGACCCTAACCTCTCTATGCTTTCTATCTCAAACTCTATCTCTCCAAGTCATATGCATTCTGTTGAAACTGTCAAATGTCTTCACTGTGTCCTTGTCAGCTGAAGACATAGTGACAACCATAAAAGTCCGTTTTTAATGCTCATTCCTCCACATAATATCCGGAGAAGCAGGAACGACCGCCCGACAATTTAGGCGTGCGTGGGACGTGGAACAAATCCCAATCTTCCTCTAACTGGCCACGCGTGCCTCAAATGCGAACCGCCAGGGGTACCTGCGTAATAGCGCAGTGCCGCCTCTATCCCTATAAATACGATTCACTGCGGTCATTATCTCCTTCTTCCACCCTCGCATGAACCCTAGCGCCACCGCTAGCACTCGACGACGCCGGCGACGAAGCGCTTCACTGCGCAACCTCTCCGACGCCGTTTTCACGCCGACAGCGGACATCGCTCTCTCGCCGTCGCCGTAGGTGTTCCGTCGCCAAGTTAGGGCACGGAGGATCGAACTGCTCGGCCTCAACTCTCACTTCGTCTAGCAGTTCCAAGTGTGGTAAATAAAACCTCTTTTTACAGCCTCTTTTGATCCATAGTTCAGTCACTTTCTGCCATAAGGAGTTTCTCTTCACATCAGTTAGTTATCTCGCTACATCTCATGACATGCCTAGTATATTCACTTGTGCTTCATAAGGTAGTTAGATTCCTCACTTGTACTGATCTGTGGGTTCGTACAAATCTGGAACCAACTTCTTATCTGTGAGTGAATGTCTTCGCACAATGAGGTCTATGTCTTCTAAACCGATTTATCTTCAAAATCTTCTGAGAATGCATATGACCTCTTCCCCTTCCCTCGCACCTTAATGCTGTCACAGGTACATGTCCGTGGGAGAATCCTTTGGTTCTCATAGTCTGCATTCATTTGCAGAGTACTTGAGCATCACATCAACTCTCTGAAGCCAGTTCTTGCAAAAGGAACCTTTGAAGCTTTGAACATCTTGAAGCTTCCAAGTTATCATGGTAGAAACAAGCAAGAAGGAGCAGACAGAGACGGACGTGAACGTCAGATCTGCGATGATTGCATGGCAAGATGTAAAACAGCCAGAAGAAAGTATGGTCAGCGCAAGACACGAATCCAATGGATTCGAAGATATTGGGCAGAGCAATGGTTCCATACCGCTTCGTCACTCAGGATATGCGGAGAAGTGCGCCATCAAGAGACCGTGGGGAGACGTACTATACAAAAATCTCGTACCCAGGTCCAGAGTCGACATTGCTCAAGGCTTCTATCCATGCATGGTGAGAGGACCACAGCCAGCTGAAGCACATCCGTCATCACTTCTCTGGTGCCGCGATGATAATCTCTTCAAGCGCAACTTTCAGTTTGCACAACAATCAGCGAAGATAAATAAGAAGAAATTTGGGCTTGACTTCAACCCTGGTCCCTCCTCACCAAGGGCAGATGGCACACGCGACGCCGATCCCAATATCATCGGGCCGTATGCCAATCTTGCAGGCCTCATCACTCGCATCCTAGTCCAAGGGACTGCTGTGAATGACCCTCCAGCAGATACTGAGTCAGATGACGCCCCTGCTGCGCCGAAGAAGCAGAAGAAGCCAAAAGCTTCAAAGCCAGCCGCTTCTCCCAAGATCGCAAGAGTGAAGCCTTTAGCAACTGCACCTCCTGAAGCCAGTGTGCAGTCAGAAGGCTTATCACGAGTGTCCAAGCCCCAAGAAGCCAAGAAGCCTCAGCCACACACAGGCAAAGAGCTCACAGCTGCTCCGTTCTGCGCTGCGAAAACATTGATCTATCAAGCGATGAAGATCTTGGAGATGACGCACTTGAGCAGCTCATCAAGAGCAAGGAGGAGGCTGAAATCTTCAACAATCTGCCTCTGTTTGATGTCGCCGTCATCCACAGCTTCATTGATGAATGGTTTGACACACCAGACATAAGCTTCAGATGATCTGCAGCTACCATAGGCCTCAGCGTTGCCTTTCAAGGTGCAATTGCTTCAGAACTTGCAATAGCCCAGCGAATTGTAGAACTGAAGCAGAAAATTGATTATGAAAAGGCTCAGTTCAAGAAGCACGTGGCCAAGCTCAGCGTGCAAGAAGTGAAAAACTTCAAGATCATGTTGCACGAGCTGAAAGAGAACTTTCTGAAGACGCGTGCTGAAGCTCAAGGCTCGCGAGAGCGCATGAAGACTTTGGCTGATCGCTGCGTGCAGGCCTACAATGAGGCAGAGAAGCGCAAGGCACTTGGGCGTCCCGGCATTGACCCCAGGATGGCCGCGAAGAAGAAAAAGAAGGCTGCTGTGCCTGAACCTGAAGCGCCAAGGTCAGAAACTGCTCCGATTGTCTTCCCCGCTGCAACGACTGGCTCGAAGCCAAAGAGTCGATCAACCGCCTCACAGCACAAGAAGACACGGACTGCAGAGGCTGAAGCTAAGAAGAGAAAACATTCTGAAGCCTCTCCTTCTGAACCCATCATCAAGAAGCGCAAGACCAAGAAATCTCGGGCTGCTCCCACAGAGCCCTTGACAGTTGAACCCCTCTCCGTCCGCTATCCTGACGCAGATCGTCAGTTGACTGTGCATGAACCCACGCTGAAGACATTCCAGCAGACGAACCAACGCTGCTGAAGACATTGGTCTCCAAGACAATGTGCAAGGTGATGCAGCCCTTCCTCAGCTTGAGACAAGCGAACTGATCAGTATTGGTCGTCCATTGACGCCAATCACACAAGATGCATCGTGGGCAGATCGCCCACAGGAGGAAGATGAGCCCCAAGCCCACTGCAACTCCACCGGCGCCTACATTCCGTAGGCTTCGCAAAGGGCCAAGGGCTCAGGCTGCTGACGACATTCCGGCTGCATCAGCCGAAGAGCATGCAGAGATACACAAGCTCCAACTCCCACACCAACAAGAAGCAGTTCTCCAGGAGAACGTGCCTGAGTCTGATGTTGAGGCTGCACAAACAACCAAGCAGAAGCAAATGTGGAGCAACACAAAATAGCTTCAGAAGCAAGAGCTACTGCTCCTAACATTCTGTGCTAGTCTGTGACGGCACATTCACTACAATTGCGTACACGACCCCAGGTCCAGAGCCGATCCACGATGCCAAGGTCCAGGTCCTGCATCACTCTGGTTCTTCAACATCATACGTTCAGGGCAGATAACACGTTTTTCGAACCGTCAAACCCTTATTCAAGGGAAGGATTGTAAGTAGGTTCTGTGGAGCTTAAGCAGCGCAGCTATGTAATTATCAGATTTCATACACAAGGCCTGCATCTTTCCTCACAAGGCCCTTGAGGTTGAAGCTGTTGCTGGTCTGCCTGGTCTGGAAAGCACTGGATTGCTTCAAGCAAGTGGGTTTGCTGCCATTTATCACTGATGAAGAGCACTGGAACGAAGAGCTTCTGCTCCAGTTCTATGCCACTTTGCATATCAAAGGCTATAACAGAGATCCGAAGACATGGATCTGGAGTGGATGACAGGCAATATCCATCATGAAGCCAATGCTTTCGACCTAATTGAGCTTACCGGCCTTCCCACTCCTGGCGAATTCTTTGAAGAAGGGTGCCAACTCCATGCTGAAGCAATTGAGAGCATATTTCAGCGTCCTGAGCCAGATATGAGTCAGATGCTCTCAATAATGAAGCCACTGCCTCCTAATGCACCCTATCCAACTAGGTTCTTCGTTGAAGACTTAGAGTACCTGCCCAGAACAATATATCACATCATAAGGCGGACTCTATGGCCTGTAAAGGGACACTCTCGATATGCAACAATTGATGGTGCAATGAAGACTCTCATCTTCTGCATTCTTCATGGCAAATGCTTCAATGCACAGGATCTCTTCATCCGTCACTTTGCAGCGATCTGCCTCAGAACTGTTTGGATTAAAGTTCTATGCTCCTTGGGTTATGAGGCTGATCAAGCTTCACTCTGCAATCTCCTATCAACCCTCAGCCCGCAACCATAGGATATTTTTGCCAGATGTGGACACATCTGCTGAAGCAATATATCCAGAGCCTGGCAAGCAACCATTAAGTCTTCAAAATGCAGAACACCAGAGCTTCACTCAAAATATTGAAGGTGTTGAAGCTCTCTCCCGAGTGTATCCAATGGCTGGCACCACACGTGCCCCTGCATCAACTGAAGCCACTGACAGCACAGCTGCCAAGAGACCAAGAAGCACGCTCGAGCACTCAATGACAGAGCTTTTGGCCTTCACCAAAAGCCAAATAGGCATCAGACTGGTCAACGGTAGATGAAAGATCATGCAATACGTAAATCGCAATCAGAATTGGAAACCAAGAATGCGTTGTCGCACACGAGACTGTGCGCACTTGGAAAGGCCTCACCATGATGAGCAATGAAGCTGAACTGCAAGAGGATGGCTTCAGAGAGAGATTCCAATTTGACTCCACGCCTCCAAGAAGAGCTGTGATGCGAAGCACACCATCACTTGAAGAGTCAGAATTCTCTTCTTCTGCTGCCACCGTGTCTGCCCGGATTATTGAAGAAGACGACGACGCGACATCATCTCCACCTGCTTCAACACACGTCGAATCTGCACCAAGCTCATCTGCACCGCCACCAAACAACTCCACCGATCCTGCTGCGCCTGGGAACGCGTAGAAAACTCTATGTCTTCAAACCTTTTTGGTCATCACTGACAAAAGGGGGAGAAGCATGATGTTTATAGTCTTCAAGCGGGTCTTGGGCGGGTGCCTTTATATTTTGCTACATTTTGCTTCGTGCTTACAACTCCCGTTTTTGCTACATTGCTTCTTTGAGTTGTAACACTTAGCCTTGATGGTCGTCTGCTACCTGTTTGTCACTCCGTTATGCGAAGATAAATTCCGCATGTGCGACGATAAATTCCGCACTCATCTCATTTCTGCAGACGTCCATTTTCCATTATGCATGTCATTATCTTCATATACTTTCACATGCATAGTGGATTGTCATCATAAGTTGAAGTGGATCTCCACAAGTACAACCTGCCATGTGCATTTGCATTCAAGCAAATTACTTATATGCACATCTTCAGGGGGAGCCCTTGCAACTTATGAAGACAAATTCCTTTACTATCTCACAAATTATGTTCCCCGTTGAAAACTTCAACTAGTTTGTCATCAATCACCAAAAAGGGGGAGATTGTAAGTGCATCTAGTGCCACCCCTAGTTGGTTTTGGAGTATTGACGACAAACCTAGTTGAGGGACTAACGTGTTTGTGAGAATTGCAGGAAAACACAGGTAGAAGTCCCTCATTGATTCGGTTTTATTACCAGAGATGACCCCTAAAAATGTACGAAGACATTGAAGACAATGGTGGTTTATGAAGATATTCATATTGAAGACAATGACATGAGAAGACTCCCTATGAAGCTTATGGAACTCGAAGACTTAGATCCTTCGTAGTTTTATTTCATTTATGTTGTGTCATAGGAATCACCGTACTGTTAAGTGGGGTCCAAGAGAACCAGTCAGAATGACGAAGTGATGCCTAATTCAAATCCTATGTCTTCAAGCGAAGACTTGAGAGAAAATCTTGTCCAGAGTCAGACAAGTCAGCTTTTGTAGCCCAAGTAAAGTTGCTCGTGTAGTTTGAAATCTGACCATTGGACACGTGTCAGTTCCTTAGTGACCCAGGGTCATTTCGGACAAATCAGGTCGGGTTGCAGTGGCTATAAATAGCCCACCCCCTACAACCATAAACGTTGGCTGCTCAGAGTTCAGTGCACGACTTTTGTCGTTTGAGAGCAACCCACCTCGAAGCCTTTGAAAGAAAAATTCCTAGTGAGGAGAAAAGCCCTAACCACCCAGAGCCAGAGTAAATTGGGCATCACTTAAGTCTTCTTGTCTATGTGATCTGAAGACTTATTACACTTGAGGACTGTGCATCCTCCAGACGGTTAGGCGTCGCGTTCTGAGCATCCAAGAGAAATTGTGGATTGCCAGTGGACGAAGTCTGTGAAGGTTTGAGAGTCTACCTTGAAGACTTACCTGAGTGATTGCGCGAGGTCTGTGTGACCTTAGCTCAAGGAGAAAACGGTGAGGACTGGGTGTCTTGGACTAAGTGTCCTTGACTGGGTGTCCGGGACCGTGTGTCCTTTGGTTTAAATACCTAGCCGCTCCAACCAGACGTACAGTTGTCACAGCAACTGGAACTGGTCCAACAAATCATTGTCTTCAACGTGTCACTGGTTTCATCTTCACTTCCTTTTACTTACAGTTATTCATTGTGAAGCCATTGCATGCTTGCTTTATCTTTTGTCTTCACAACATGAATGTATGATCTGTTTGGCTTCATAACTTCTTCCTACCTGATCCTTATTACACTGAAGCTGTTTGTCATTGCGCTTTCACTCTATTGAATACATGACCATGGCTGGCCTAGTGTAATCTAACTTCCGCTGCACAGTAATAGGCCTAATCTTCATTGTTTGTCTTCATAACTCTCACGTTTTGAAGATTTTCATAAAAATCGCCTATTCACCCCCCCTCTAGTCGATATAACGCACTTTCACCATGCAACACTTTATTTTGAAAATTAAAAAAATGTAACCGCCCAAGCAATAAACAAAGATTCCATAGTGTGCATATTAGAATGCAATATACATTGGAAAAAAGGCACACACAATGACCTAAGATAAACATTTGTTGCACTAGCCGCAGTTGTATATCATCATGTTATGTTTTTCTATCAAATTCAGAAACATAACCATTTTCCTGTCAATTTTTTCAATAAATAGGTATATTTCGGCATCCTCTCCCGAAATCACTTTTTTCATTTAAGTGTTTTTTCTAGTAGCTTCAATAAAGTGATAGCTCACTAGACCTATGGAGACATTATACATTTATTTTTAAATTTTCAAAGAAAATTCTTTAAATCTTAGTCATATTTAGAGCCATTTAATGAAAAATTAACTGTGCTAGCTTAAATTTCTAGGTATAGATAAGTCAGGATACACAACCAATGTCTTAGGAAACATGTCTCTATAACATTAGGCGGGTTGTTTTGGACGTTTATAATACATTTGGCTGGCCAATATTTTGGTCAAGCTTTTTCTTGCCATGAGTTGATTAAAATTGGCTAAAATTTAAACTAGAGTTGCTAACTTGTCATGGGCAAATCAATATATTGGCAGCCATGCAAACAAGCACCAAACCTTTGGTTACTACTAAATTAGGAGTGCGGAATGGTTTATCCTCAGAAGATTTATTTTATACAGTAGGTATTGGTAACCATCCAAACTCATTGGACTCTTTTCTGGGACGCGCCACATGAGGCCGTAAGAGCATGTAGAATCGGACTCCCATCCCCCCTAAATGCTAGGACGGACTACCAAGACACCTCCCAGACCGAATATACACGCACTCGGACCCCAAAATCGCCCATACTTTAGGGTTGTCCAAAATGCTCACGCCTAAACACATGTGGAGATCGGGCGGAAGATGCAACCTATCAAAGAACTTCGCACCACTGAGTCACGCCGCGTCACTTACCTTGCGCAGAGGAGGAGTACGAGGAGGTGCCGGAGGATGCGGCGCCAGAGGAGGAGGAGGTAGAGGTAGGCATGGAGCTTGAGCCCAATGGATTTGGGATGGAGGAAGCGTGGGAGCAGTCCACCTCACCCAAATTGTTGGAAATATGCCCTAGAAGGAATTAATAAAGTTATTAGTATTTCTATTTCCATGTTTATAATTTATTTTATATTTTCATGCCACAATCGCAATCGTTTTTGAATGTGATATTCGTAGAAAAACCTATTTGCATGTGTCCAAAATAAAAACCAATCAGATCCCTAATCAAGCCTCTAGACTAGATCACGCATTGTTGATGGTTCTATTTTCCTAACCATGAGCATCCTTAATGTAACGAGAATGTTAAAAATAATTAAAACACATTGTTAGAGTAACTATGATGTTGGATAGACCCAACTTACGAAATAGTATGAGATCACGTCGACAATATGTTGTCCTTGTTTTCGTATGAAGTGTCAACATTTTTATTCTTTTAACGTTTACTTAAGTCCTTAGACTATGAGAATATCATAAACCGGGATGACACATGATTACATTGGGTTACAAGATGTCACCCCATAACTAGATGGTTATAAAGGTGACTTCCAAGTATACCTAAAAGTATGTTGTGGTGTTTGATACGTCAACAATGTGATTTGCTCCTATGGCGATGGAGATATATACTCTGGGCCCACTCGGTATTACAATGTCCATCATCGCTGGGCCAAGCATAGTGATTAAGGTGTTAGCAAGGGCACATAGAAATACGGAAACAAGAAAGGTGTACAAACCGGTAATGAGGATAACAAGGTGTAGTGATCAAAGTGTTGATCACGAGGATACAGTACAAGTCTTGCTTCGGGTTTTGTAATGTGTCACAAAGAGAAGGCAATTTTTTCCGCGTTGAAAAATATTCGCTTGATAAAATCTTCGTTGGTAATGCGGGAATCATTATGGGTGTCCAGATCCCGATAATAATTATTGAACGGAAGGTGTTCTGCACTTGTCGGCATATTATCACACATGTAGGATCATACGCCTAATGACTCGTGGTAATGTTTCAGAACTAGGAGATGATGGAGAATGAGCTCTGGAAGTGTTCCGGATGATACCGGAATTGTTTTGGGAGGTCCTGGGAATGTCCTAATGATACCATGAAGGTCCCAGAATGTATTAGAATGCCACGAGAGCTTTTGAAATGTTCCAGAACCTTCCAGAATATTTGGGAGGGTCCTTAGAGGGCCACTCCATGCTGGAGTTGTAGGCAAGGCACCCCAAGGGCCCAAGTCGGCCAACACTAGGGAAATCTGGGGGCAAGCCACCCAGGAGAGAGTCCTAGGAGGACTCCACTACCCAGGTCGACCGACCCAAAGAGGGCCTCCTCCCAAAGTGGGTTGCCCCCTTCCCCCTATCTGTGTGTTGGGTTGGGTTTGGGGGGGGGCAGGTTAGAGGCACACCAAAGTATCGGAGGCCGACCCGTCGCTACCACCTCTCCTCTCTCTCTCTCTCTCTCTCTCTCTTCCCTCCCTCTCTCTCTCTCTCTCTCTCTCTCTTTCCATGAAGTGTTGCAGTATCTCTAGATCGGGAGGCATGGATACCTCTAGATGTAGGAATCAGTGAGCTTCACCAACTCTTCTTCCTCTACTTCCGGTGCATAGATCGTTGGTGAGATAATCATTACTTGTACCTCCATAGTGTTTCTGAGATCTATGTGCGCGACTTTTTTTTTCTTATGTAGCACGTTCCCCTACTAAAGCCGCGGAGGTGGAGCACCACGTGGCTGAGGACGCGCACGTAGGCGATGCCACTTTCACCGGGCTCGTCGTGGATCCCGGCCTCATGGCCAAGAACCATGCCATCATGGAGTTGATCCAGTCCCGGTGGGAGGTGGTGGCAAATCGTCGCCTTATCCACCTCGCCAACATGAGGAAGGAGCAGCTATTCGCGGACGCCGACAAGGAGGAGGAGGAGGCGCTGGAGTTCCACCCTGCCGCAAATGACCATGAGGCCGGAGGCTCCAGAAAGGAGGTCATCAACATTTCCTCGGACGAGGAGTAGCATTAGTGTAGTCTATATTGAATGTAGCTCGTATTAACCTATGTATGCAGTACATACGATGAAACCTACGCGTTCGCAGACGTTTAGGGGTCATATTTGTCCAGCCCAATTGGAGATGCTCTAACTTGCTTTCTGTTAGACTTAATCTTGATTCGTGTATCTGCATAGTTTGTTTTTCGTTATGCATGTAGCTTAGTTTGTCTAGGGAGTAGTTGTCCAACGAAACTTCAGCGGAGGCGTGCGGAGAAGGCGAGATGCCAAGGCGTCGTGCGATACGACGATGATGTCGAGATGCCAATGGCGGCGTGAGGCTGCAGTGCTGCGTGAGGCAGCGTGGCCGTGTGATGCGACAAGTGCGACGAAGGCTGGAGTGTGGGGCTCTATGAGCATGTTTAGCCGGCTGGGTTGATCCGGTTGTAAGCTGCATGCAAGTCCTAGTCCTGGGACGTTGGAGTGAATCAAGAAAACAAACTGGCTGCATGCAAGTAGTTGGTTAGCTAGCTTTGTGTGTGTGCATGGGTTAGTGGGTTTAGTGGCCCGAGTGGAGGCTGGGTCAGGGCGTGCGTGAGCCAGCCCGCTGTATATATATATGTGTTGATCAGATGAATGAAAAGTAGGCCGTGAGGGCTGAGAGCAAAATGTAGCGAATACGTTCACCAAAGAGAAGAGCCCGTGGGCAAAGCTTTGTGCTCCTTCTTGGTGCGTGTGTGTGTGGGTGTTCTTTTGTGTTTGAGAGAAACAACCAGAGAAAGAGAGAGGGAGCTGTGAGAGGCAGCACCAATGTAGAAGAAGAAGAGTGGCGCTGCAAGGAGGCGGCGCCAACAATTGGCATCAGAGCCTGGTTGATCCGGTGGCGGCGTCGGCGGCGTGGTGGACTCCATGTGAGATGGAGGCCGGTGGCGCAAGCAAGAGGCTTGTGGCAGCGCGAGGCCGCTGGTGGCTTTGACGGCGCGAGGCCGTTATGAGGAGAAGTTGGTGTGGCGATCGGCGCCGCGAAGGCGTCGTCCACGTGAAGAGATGGCCGCCACATGCGGCAAGAGGCCATGGTACTCGGCGCTGCGATGGCGTCGTCTACGGCAAGACGGTGTGGTGATTGGCGTTGCGAGGACGTCATCCACGACAAGATGGTTCATGGTGACCGCTGCTGCGACGGCGTCGGTGGCGGCGCGTGGCTAGTTACGGCGCTGCGATGGCGTCATCAAGTGATGGCGGGTGATCCGCATCAAAGATTGTGATGATTGGAGAATCAAGATTAGGGAGAAAAATGTTAGACTTAATCTTGATTCGTGTATCTGCATAGTTTGTTTTTCGTTATGCATGTAGCTTAGTTTGTCTAGGGAGTAGTTGTCCAACGAAACTTCAGCGGAGGCGTGCGGAGAAGGCGAGATGCCAAGGCGTCGTGCGATACGACGATGATGGCGAGATGCCAATGGCGGCGTGAGGCTGCAGTGCTGCGTGAGGCAGCATGGCCGTGTGATGCGGCAAGTGCGACGAAGGCTGGAGTGTGGGGCTCTATGAGCATGTTTAGCCGGCTGGGTTGATCCGGTTGTGAGCTGCATGCAAGTCCTAGTCTTGGGACGTTGGAGTGAATCAAGGAAACAAACTGGCTGCATGCAAGTAGTTGGTTAGCTAGCTCTGTGTGTGTGCATGGGTTAGTGGGTTTAGTGACCCGAGTGAAGGCTGGGTCAGGGCGTGCGTGAGCCAGCCCGTTGTATATATGTGTTGATCAGATGAATGAAAAGTAGGCTGTGAGGGCTGAGAGCAAAATGTAGCGAATACGTTCACCAAGGAGAAGAGCCCGTGGGCAAAGCTTTGTGCTCCTTCTTGGTGCGTGTGTGTGTGGGTGTTCTTTTGTGTTTGAGAGAAACAATCAGTGAAAAAGAGAGGGAGCTGTGAGAGGCAGCACCAATATAGAAGAGGAAGAGCGGCGCTGCAAGGAGGCGGCGCCAACACTTTCGTTGCCTATTCACAAAAAGAAAGGAAAAAAAAAGGAAGAAACACAAAACTTGCTTTGGTTGCCACGATGACCAAGGGCTATGGTAGACTAGTACAGTCGATTCAATCGGGTGTGAACCACTACCACTCTCAGTCCAGGTTAATAACACCCGTGCCACAAGCCCACAAGGCACTCACAGACAATTAGCTTAGCTGGGGTTTTAGTGGCAACTGGCAAGGAAGCAACAAAGGACGCACTGTGGATGCCATCATCAGCCCTTAAGACGGGCCAGGTCAGCGGTCAGCGCGGTGAGGAAATTCCACGAGCCAGACAAGCTCTATGTGTCGCCAAGTTCTCTCCCAGCGATGGAATGCGACCTGCAGCGGCACGTCGACGACCTCATCGCTCACGGACGGATCGAGTCAATCACCGCAACGCGCGTAAGATAAAATATGGCCGGACTGGATGGTGACAACCGTTCAACCGGTTTCCACAGACCAACGAACAAGTTGCGCCGGCGGCCGGTCTCCTCTCATGCCAGCACTACACATGCTGTAGGTGCCATGGAAAATGGAAACCGAGAAGAAACTAGTAATGGTGTATTATTGGGCCAAACTGCCGGGTAGTTCTGAGAATTATTATTGGGCCAAACTGCCTGGTAGTTCTGAGAATTTTTTGTGTATATAAGAGGCGAGTGTGCTTGGTACATTGCATCCAAATAAGGGGGAAGACACCTCAAAGATACACAGACATAAGCGAGGAGGATGGCGAAGCAAGGTGTAGACGTCGCAGTGGCGCTGGTCCTTGTTGCCTTCGCAGCATTTCCAGCAGGTATATTTAGCACACGATATCGTAGTATTTGGGCGGTGATTACATGCTGTACCTAACGCAACAAATCAAACTCATTAGCTCTTGCATGCCGCATTTTTTTTCTCCAGTGCACTCCATCGGCGTCTGCAACGGCGTGCTCGGCAACGACCTGCCGGCGCCGAGCGACGTCGTGAAGCTCTACCAATCCAAGGGCATCAACGCCATGCGGATCTACGAGCCGGAGGGCAACGTCCTAAATGCTCTCAGCGGCACGGGCATCGCCGTCCTCATGGACGTCGGCAAGGCGCTACCCAGCCTCGCCTCCAGCAGCTCCGCTGCGGCCGCCTGGGTAAAGGCCAACGTCTCCTCCTTCCCGGGCGTCTCCTTCCGCTACATCGCCGTCGGCAACGAGGTCATCGACAGCGCCGGCCAGAAGACCATCCTCCCGGCCATGAGGAACGTACAAGCGGCGCTCGTGGCCGCCGGCCTCGGCGGCAGCGTCAAGGTGTCGACTTCCGTGCGGTTCGACGTGGTCAAGGACACATCTCCGCCCTCCAACGGTGTGTTCGCGGACACATCATTCATGGGGCCCATCCTTGAGTTCCTGGCGAGCACCGGCGCACCGCTGCTGGTCAACGTCTACCCCTACTTCGCCTACGAGAAAGACCCGAAGAACATCCAGCTCAACTTCGCTACCTTCGTGCCAGGCAGCACCACCGTGAACGACAACGGGCTGACATACACGAACCTCTTCGACGCCATGGTCGACTCCATCTACACCGCGCTGGAGAAAGCCGGCAGACCCGGGGTTAAGGTGGTCATATCCGAGAGCGGGTGGCCGTCGGACGAAGGTTTCGGGGCGACGGCGCAGAACGCGCGTGCGTATAACCAGGGGTTGATCAACCATGTCGGCAACGGCACGCCCAAACGGCCCGGGCCGTTGGAGACGTACATTTTCGCCATGTTCAACGAGAACAAGAAGGACGGGGAGAAGAGCGAGAAGCACTTTGGGCTGTTCAATCCGGACATGTCGCCGGCCTACTCCATTACTTTCTGAATGGAATGCGACAAGCGCTGGATATTTTGCGTTCGAATAAGCTGCCTGGCAATGCAATTGCAAACTGCATGCATCTAAGTCAACCACTCGTGTGTGTTATGTCTTCTTTTTTCTTAAAAATGTCCCAAAAAACACGTCAAAAATGAAAAGAAAAGGACTGAAATCCACTTTTTTACATGCCATATTTAACTCTCAATTTTCTGTGTCAATTTTGCCCCGTGTGTTCATTTCTTCTGAGTCGCGACAGCGCACTTCATTTTATCGACGGAAGTGTTGGGATACAAAGGTTGCTAGGAGGATATGAGAGCCACACATGGCGTTCCAAACCCAAGCTAGTAGCCATTTTTGCAATATTGTGAGCTTCAAATTATGCTCGCGCTTCTCATGGCATATTTCACGTGCAGAAAACTAGTCTTGCCAGGGTTAAGCTCTCACAATCATACAATAACCACCTAGATGACGTGTCGTCCGAAGGTCGTTTGCGACTCTCAGACAGTCAATGGTGAAATAGATCTTGCGCATTGCCAAATCTTCTACTAAAGCTTGAGCTTCTCTGCACCCATAGGTCGAGAGTTTCTGGGTCGAGTACTCCCTCAAAAACAACTACGGACGCCCCCCCCCCCCCCCCCCCCCCCCCCCCCCCCCCCCCCCCGCCCCCGCGCGCGGAAAACCCCCTGGTGTAATTCACCCCAATCGCACCTCGGTTCTGACTTCCGAGTCTTCGCTACTGCCGCATCGGCATTCAGTTTTGCAAACCCTTCAGGTGGGGGCTTCCACACACGAGTTGGTTTGGGAGCCGAAGGGTTGCATGGCATGTGCCGACCGCACCTCGTCAAGGTATCTGGCGATAAAAATGTTTGGAACTCCCCTTCATGTATTGCTTTCCACCGCGCCCACCAAATAGCCCAGAGAGTAACAAGAACCTCGACCAGCTGATCCTATTGACGTGTGTTTACTAGATTGAAGAGCCACAACTTTGCATTTGGGGTCTCACCTCCAACCAATGGTACAATAACATCATCCTCCCACATTGCCCACACTGCTCTTGCTATGTTACAGTCCATTAATGCATGTGAGCATGTCAGCATGAATCAACGTGGAAACAGCCTCGCATATTCATTTGCCCCATTCTCCCAGTACAGGCCTACCCGGCCCAACGTGGAAACATGTTCCTTTTTCCTGTTTTCTTCTCTCCCGATGAATCCAACCCGCTCTACACCTGAACGGCACCAGCACCTCCAATTTTCTTTGGCGAAAAGGCCTAAGGCCATATTAAGTATCACAGGTGCTTACAAACATACCCGTACAAAAAAGTAGAAAAACAATTTAAATCTTGGGGATGTTGAAATCTTCTTCCTCCTGCATCCACGGATAGCGCGTCATGGCCATAGCTCAATTCCGTCTGTAGTCATCCTCCTAGGGGTCAATGATGAAGAGGACCACATACAATAGCTTGAACCCTACTTTGATTATGTTCATGGCCACGGCCGGTATGTTTGTCTTGTCAGCGTGCACCGGGATACAATAGATCACCCATGTCGCAACATTGAACATAACCGATATGCATGACTATAGCTCATTTGGCTCGACCTGCTTATTTCTCGTGATTCCGCAAAATGTTGGCCTACATTCATAAGTTCGGGCGGAGTTACACATGGAGAAAAAGCAACACGTCGAAGTTCGAATGGTTGTGTGCGTGCGTCCAGTGCGTTGCGTGTATCTCAATGAGGTACGTGACAGGATTAATGTCCACGAGTTGGTTCGCCGGATAGATTGAATCCTCCAAGTAGAACATTGAGATCTTCTCGAATCGAGAAAGAATCATAGTTTAAATGGTTGTTGAAATCATAGTTGTAATCCATGTTTAATTCTAGAATGAATTTTTTTCATTGTTGAGGCGGGGAAGGAAGAGGTCTTTAGCCAACGACAAACGGATCCCGCATGGTGATTCTGAGTTTGCGCATCGCCTTGGCAGCCTCCATATTATTATGAAGCGTGTTCCATATGATAGATGGCAATCGATAAAATGGGGACTCTGCTAGAGTTGCTCTTACAAATCTATCATAGACTACTACAGTCGATTAGGGTGTGAAAACAACGCCACCCTCTGACCCTCAGACCTTGTTGATAGTACCCGTGCCACAAGCGTACACAGGCAGATAGCTTATTTGAGGAAGCAGCGTACTCTTTTTTTTTGCGGGGTAAAAGGGAGTTTTATTATAAAGTCACAGTGTTACAATCGAGAGGCCAAAGGTCCTCAATACATGGTGGAACCGAATGAACCCACACAGCCGTGGTTCTCTCGGTGCGGCTATAGTTTGCCAACCGATCTGCAACACTATTCTGACTCCGATGTAATTTCTGAGGTAAAAACTCCCTTTTCATCATCAAGTCTTTATAATCTCCAGTATCAAATGCCCATATGCTGATTTGGTGAGATCATCATTCGCCAATACTGAAAGAGCAGTCGCCGAGTCCGACTGCACCACCACCGGAAGAACTGTGTGTTGAATAGCCAAGGCCATACCCTGCATGATAGCATGGATCTCCGCCTCCAATGCATCATTACAATTAAACATGTAATGATAAGCCGCTAGTAACACCGTACCTGATCCATCTCTCAACACGATTCCGGTTGCTGCTGACCCATCTTCCTGTCGGAAGGACCCATCAACAGAGAGCGCGGCGGCCGCCGTCTTAGGAGCCGGCCATGGTGGCGCTGGTTGTTTGATCTGAGTGTCGGTCTTCTGCTCCGAGACCGGCATTTTACCTTTTATTATTTCTTCCGTGGTAAAGCGACTAGCGAGCCGAATGGATTTGTAGTAACTATCCAGATACTCCACCGTTGCCGCCGCTGCTAGCACCTCCTTGCCATGTGCGCAGTCATTCCGCAGCTGCCATATCCTCCACAGCAGCATGATCACCATGTCAGGAACCTGATCCGAACATGGCATGAGCAAATTCAGGAGCCATTCCTTGCCAGTATTGATCAGAATATTATCCGAAGGGAGAGGCCACCTTTCCCGCATGTGTGTCCACAGGGTACGTGCATGATCTCATGTGATTAAGGCATGGAACTCATTCTCCTCCTCCACACCACATAGCAGGCAAGTAGACCGCTTAGAAACATGTCTGTACTTCTTGCATGCTGCCGTCGGCAAAGCCCCGACCACCACTTTCCAAACCGCTATCTTCATCTTCTGTGGCACCGATAATTTCCAAACACAGTTCCATATTGATCTCGTGCCGTTTGGTACGTCTGAAGATGACCCCCCCCCCCTGCGTAGGCAGCATCATGAGCACTTGTAGCCAATTTACACTAGTAGAAAAAGGGTCAAATGTGAAGCACATTAGTGCCGGTTTGAATTTGAGCCGGCACTAATGTGACCATTAGTGCCGGTTCCAACGACTAGGCGGGCGGGCATCATTGGTACCGGTTCGTGAGCAACTTTTAGTACCGGTTCATGCCATGAACCGGTACTAATGAGGCTGTGTCAGGCTATGGTCAGGCTGGGGCCCCACGAAGACCTTTAGTACCGGTTCATGCCATGAACCGGTACTAGAGTTTCTTTGTAAGCTGATTTTTAGTCCCACCTCGCCAAGAGAGGGGCAATATGAGCGGTTTATAAGCCGTGAGTGCACAGACAATGACGAAGAGTTGCAATGCTCACCTGCATGTTGATTAGCTTCAAGCCTTGCGGAATAGCATAGATTGCACTGAGCTATGTGCAGTGCAGTCTACACTATTCCGAATGACTTGAAGCAAATTAACCAGCATTGCACCTCTTTTTTATTTTTAATAACTTATTTGAACTCCGGACTTCTTTTGTGTTCAGTATGCAGCATTCAAAGCGACGTCATTGTAGGATCGAAAGTATGTCTAGAGGGGGGGGGTGATTAGACTACTTGACCAAATAAAAACTTAACTTTTTCCCAATTTTAGTTCTTGGCAGATTTTAGCTATCTTAGACAAGTCAAGCAATCATCACACAATTCAAGCAAGCATGCAAAGAGTATATTAGCAGCGGAAAGTAAAGCATGCAACTTGCAAGAATGTAAAGGGGAGGGTTTGGAGAATTCAAACGCAATTGGAGACACGGATGTTTTTCCCGTGGTTCGGATAGGTGGTGCTATTCTACATCCACGTTGATGGAGACTTCAACCCACGAAGGGTAACGGTTGCGCGAGTCCACGGAGGGCTCCACCCACGAAGGGTCCACGAAGTAGCAACCTTGTCTATCCCACCATGGCCATCGCCCACGAAGGACTTGCCTCACTAGCGGTAGATCTTCACAAAGTAGGCGATCTCCTTGCCCTTACAAACTCCTTGGTTCAACTCCACAATCTTGTCGGAGGCTCCCAAGTGACACCTAGCCAATCTAGGAGACACCACTCTCCAAGAAGTAACAAATGGTGTGTTGATGATGAACTCCTTGCTCTTGTGCTTAAAATGATAGTCTCCCCAACACTCAACTCTCTCTCATAGGATTTGGATCTGGTGGAAAGAAGGTTTGAGTGGAAAGCAACTTGGGGAAGGCTAGAGATCAAGATTCATATGGTAGGAATGGAATATCTTGGTCTCAACACATGAGTAGGTGGTTCTCTCTCAGAACGTATGAGTTGGAATGGTATATGTGTTCTGATGGCTCTCTCTTCGAATGAAGAGGAGGTGGAGGGGTATATATAGCCTCCACACAAAATCCAACCATTACACACAATTTACCAATCTCGGTGGGACCGAATCAACAAACTCGGTCGGACCGAAAAGGTAAACATAGTGACCGTTAGAGATTTTCGGTGGGACTGACATGCAACTCGGTAGGACCGATATGGTTAGGGTTAGGGCACAACGTAATCTCGGTGAGACCGATTACACAAACTCGGTGAGACCGATTTTGGTAATAGGCTAACCAGAGAGTTGGTCAGGTAAACTCGGTGGGACCGATTTGCTCTTTCGGTGAGACCGGAAATTTACAACAAGGAAACAGAGAGTTTATATTGCAATCTCGGTGGGATCGATTCGCTCTTTCGGTGAGACCGAAAAGTTACGAAAGGGAAACAGAGAGTTTGCAATCCCATCTCGGTGAGACCGAGATCCCTATCGGTAGAACCGAATTGCTAGGGTTTGGCAGTGGCTCATGACAAGTGAAACTCGGTGGCGCCGGATAGAAAGAATCGGTATGACCGAGTTTGGCTTAGGGTTTAGGTCATATGTGGATATGGGAAAGTAGTTAAGGGTTTTGGAGCATATCACTAAGCACATGAAGCAAGAGGCTCATTAAGCAACACTTCATCCCTCCTTGATAGTATTGGCTTTTCCTAAAGACTCAATGTGATCTTGGATCACTAAAATATAAAATGAAGAGTCTTGAGCTTTTGAGCTTGAGCCAATCCTTTGTCCTTAGCATTTTGAGGGTTCCACTTTCACATCCATGCCATGCCAATCATTGAGCTTTCCTGAAATAATCATCTTGAAATAGCATTAGCTCAATGAGCTATATGTTGTTATGAATTACCAAAACTACCTAGGGATAGTTGCACTTTCAATCTCCCCCTTTTTGGTAATTGATGACAACATATAGATCAAAGCTTCGACAAATGATAATAGGCATGAAATATATCATCGCTTTGAGAAGTATGTGACAAGCAAGAGCTCCCCCTAAATTTGTGCATATTTAAAATTTGCTTTGGACTGCAAATGCACAAAGAGTTAGAGTCATGGGTTACTCTTCCATGTCACATACATCTTGGTGGAGCGCTTAAAATGATAAGAATAAAATACATGCACTCATCACCAAGAATAGTGAATGATCACATAAGATAGGTAGGATAATAATATTAAGCAAACATTAAGTGTAGCTTATGATCAAACACATGATCATCAATGTCTCACAGATAATGACGTAGTATCTCAGGCACTCAAAAGCAAACAAAGTTCAAGAAACCACCAAATAAAACAAGAGAGAATAAAAGCAACACTCTCTCTCGAAGCCTATGATCTATACATTTTCTCCCCCTTTGGCAACAAGTTACCAAAAAGTTCCTAGAAAATGCATAGTGCTAAGTCGACACTCAGGCTTGATCTTCAGGTGGTGGTGGAGTCCGGAGCACTCCAAGGATGAAGCCTTCTGTAGACGTGGTCGGAGTCGAGGCTGAAGTGGACGCTGGAGCTGGTGGAACTGAGGCTATAGCTGGTGCGGAAGTGGTGGCTCTGGTGTCAGCAACTGGCACTGCAGACGACCTCGGACCTCGTGGCACTCTGGCAAAGGCATCAGTTGTAGTCTTGCCTCTCCTCTCCTGCATGTCATCTTGGAGCTGCTCCACTGCAGTCTGAATCTCTATCACTTTGACATCCAAGTCATAGAACTTTTGTTCCATGATCCTCTCTAAGCTTGCCTGGTTCTGAGTTAGGGTGGCTAGTCCTTGCTCAATCCGCAGGGTGGATGCAATCAAGTAACCAAGCTGCTCCTGTTTGGTCTTCAAGAAGTATTCAGATGCCTCCTCCTGAGTTGGCATCTTGGCAGCTTTCTCCTTCCTCGCCTTCTCCTTCTTGGCTTGTGCTTGTGCAGATGATGGTTTATTCTCAGTCATGACAACTTGATTATCTTCAAAGTCTGGACGGATGGGCAGGTGTTCCTTGTCCAACAAGTATATGCCCGTGCCCATCTTGGAGTTGATGAGCTCCTGAATTTGTGGGGCATACCCACAGCTCCTCTTCTGGTCTGCTGTAGTCCTTTTGATTGTTTCTACCATGAGGCTCATCACCTTGAACTTCTGTGGCACATCAAAGATATGTAGCAAATTGATTGCGTGGCCCTTGATCATCTTGTGATCTCCAGACTTGGGCAATAAAGTGTGCCTAAGAATCCAGTTGATGGTTGGCAGCCCTGACAGAAGATAGTGTACTGAGCCAAACTTGAACGTATCAAGTGCTTCATTTGGAATCTCCTTGTACATGTTTGACATTGAGTTGTGGTCCATCTTCTTCTTGGCATAAATGTCCAAGTCATCGTCCTGCTCCTCTGGGGCATTAATCAGCTGAGCCCATTCAGCAGCTGTAGACTGGTACCTCGTACCTTCTGACATCCAAATTATCCTACCATCTGGATAAAAATGGGCGGTGGAGTAGAACCGCATGATAAGCTCCTCATTCCACTTTGTGAGCTTCTGCCCAACAAAGTCCTCTACTCCACATGCCTTGAAGCTGTCCTGCACTCCAGGGTAGTACTCTTCGTTTTCCTTGATGTATTCCCAGTCGACCCATCTCATATCACAGACTATTGGCTTCTTATCAAGCAGCACTGTCTCATAGAAGTCCTGTTGTTCCTTAGTGTGGAACCTGTAGTCAACAGCAGTCCTCCTTCTTGAAGCATACGGATCTACTTCTCTCCACTTCCTGAGCCCTGAATCTCTCCTGAGCTTCATATCCTCAGCCACAGGATGAGCATCGTTGTGGTCTGGGATCTTGGGCTTGAGCTTCCTTAGTACTTGCTCTTCCTCATCTTCTTCAGCAGTGTCAGGCACTGGGGCCTTGTTCTTCTCAACAGCTGGGATGCTTCTTGTATTTCTCTTTGGCTTTGGCTTTGGAGCTAGCTTGGCCTTGGAAGCAGCTGCCCCTGATCTTATGGCATCACCCATCAGCTTGGGTGCCTTAGGTGCTGGTGCAGCTATCTCTTCTTCTTCCTCCTCATCTTCCATGATGGAAGCCTTGCCAAGCACTCTGGCTACAGTTTTCTTCACTCTTTCTTTCCTTTTCTTGCCTTCAGCAGCAACTGACTCCATGGGAGTGGGCTTCTCAGTTGAAGCTCTGGCCTTTGACATAGGCTGCCTGCCTGCTGGCATTTTGATCTTTAGCCCTGGCTTTGTGCCCTATGCTGGCTCAACTCTCTTGGAAGTTGCTTCCTCTTCTGCCACATATTCCTCATCTTCTGAGTCTGAGGTTCTCTTCTTTCTCTGTCTTGTGGCAGCTTTAGTTAGATTGCTAGGAGTACTTCTGCTGCCATCATCTGAAGAACTTGAGGGACTAGTGCCCTCACTCATCTGTACTTGCTGCTCTGACAAATTCTGGCTGTCACTTTGGTCTGACATGTTGCAAACTCTGACTGCTGACCCTGTGAATAGGTTATAGATGAGATAGAGTGGATGAGCATCACAAAATGCAGAGATTTTTGCAAAAGAATAATTCAAAAACTTAGTTTTAGTTTCCCACTGAAAGCATCTCGGATCTACCGATTTCTAAACTCGGTGATACCGAAGCAGTTTTGGAACCTAAACTAGTGAACTCGGTCAGACCGAGTCACAGTTCGGTGGCACCGAGACTGCTAGGGTTTCACAGAGTTCCAAAATCGGTCACACCGATAAGTAATTCTCGGTCAGACCGAGTCTCACTTGTGCAATGGCATAAGCCAAATCGGTGGGACCGAGTTTTTCAACTCGGTGGGTCCGAGATGGTTTCGGCGGAAACCTAACCCTAGAATTTTCGAATTAAACCTAATCTACGAGTTCATTGACTGGATAGAAGTTTATCAAATGTGGCAAGAATCATGATGATCCACAATTTGCTAAGAATTGGATTGAGGAATAGCACAGAGATCGAGTCCATACCCTAGTTCGGCAGAGACTCGCTACGGCGGCAACGGCGGGGTAGAATTCCCGTTGACGGCGACGGAGACCAGCGACTGGAGGCGGCTGGCGGCGAGAAGACGATCCGGAGACCATGATGGCAGAGCAGGCTATCGCGCGGGCGAAGGGGTTCGGAGAAATTTCCAAATTTTTGCCCGTGACTATATATAGCCCGACCCTGTTGGTGTGACCGAGTGGAACAACTCGGTGGCACCGAGATGCAAAACTGTATACAGTTGTTGCAACTCGGTGTGACCGAATGGTTCAAATCGGTTGCACCAAGATCGAAAACCTAGATCAACTTAATGATGTCGATAGGACCGAAAGTAGGGTATCGGTCAGACCGAGAATCACCAAGAGGTTTTGGAAGTTTAAGTCTATGACGAATCGGGGACTCCGAGCGCTCCTCACACAGAGTGGTTCGAATCTGACTTGATCAAATTTTGTGATGTAGCATGAATAGAGTTTGAGACGAGAAAAGCATAGATAGCTAGAGGAGGTTCTTAGGCATTCTTGTCCATCCACTTGGCAAGAGGAAATAAAACCAAACAATCAAAACAACAAGTGGATGTCCTTGAATGAGTAAAATATGCAATCAACATGCTCACACAATAAGATGGCAAATGAAATATGTGGCAAAGCATGCACAACCAATTCTAGCATCTATCAAGCAATTTGCGATGACTAGGTCATCTATATATGAGTATATTGACTTAGGAGTCAAGTGAGAACACTTGATCATAGGTCATACTCATCGTTTAAGCTCAAGTGGGGTTACCACTTTTACATAAAGCATTGTTGTGTTCACATCTTTAGAGTTGCTTTAGCTCAAGTCTTAGAGTAAAGCTCCCCCTAGATGTGAGATCCCCCCTAAGAGGGATGAACTAACCTTGGGTTTTGTCGATGATGACTTCATGTAGATGTTGAAGATGTGGATGCTCAATGTTGATGTAGATCACTTGGAGCTATCCATTTGAGTGAATTGCACTTTCAATACCTACATGGGTTAGTCCCACAAGGAACAAACAAGGATATCCATAGACATAGAGTGATGCACACACAAGATGATGTCCATGAAAACTTTTGGGTTACCTTGTCCCTTGTCTTACCAACAAGAGGGTTTGTGGCTCCTTGAACTAGTGCAAGATGCGGAAGTTGATTGCACTTGTTCTTGCCAAAATGATAAGAGTGAAGTATGTTGGCGGAGTCACCCTCAAGAACTCTCTAGTTCTTCTTCTTTTGGATCCACACCATCTTGATGGGAATCCTTGGAGTTGTAGTCATACTTGATGAAGTGGAGCTTGAAGTGGTCTTGGGAATCCACTTGACTAAGGTCTTAGGAGCTTCTTCAAATGCATCAATTTCCTCTTGAAGCTTGTCCTTGCCTTTTTGCTTGTAGTCTTGTGGTGGAAGATCATCTTGAGCTTGTGTCCCCTTGAAGGAAGTATCATACTTCTCTTGTTGAGGAACAAACTTTGTCTTGGGGTATTGATCTTCTTACCACTCAACTTCATTGGCATTGAACTTTCGTTCAAAACCAACACCTTGATTCTTCCGGTGCATTCCTTGCTTGCGCACAATTTCCTCGAATTGCTTACTCCCGGCAAGGCTTTTGTACACTCCTTTCTCTATAATTCCCTTCAATAAGCTATTTTCTTGCTCAAGTGTAACTTGGCTAAGAGAATCATTAGTGGAATCAAGAGAACTACTAGAAGCAACAATATTGGATTTAGCATGATCATTGTTACTACTAGAGAAAGAATCTTTCTTGTTCTTGTTACTAGACTTGACTTGAGGCATGTAAGTGGATAAGAGTAAACGCTTGGCAATGTAAGAAGAACTTTTCTTGCGGAGATCATCATTGATTACCTTTAAAAACTCATGCTCTTGCTCAAGATTGAGCTTTTCAAAGCGTAACTTCTCATGAGCTTTTAAAAGTTCTCTATGATCTTCGAAGATAGTTTCATGAGCTAACTTAAGAGTGTTTAGTTCTTTAGTTAGAGCCTCAATCTTCTCCTTATCATTGTCATTCGTTTTATCTTGATTAGCATGATTAATTGATGTTTCATCATAGTATTCATCACTAGAGTTGTCAACAAGTAAATCATCACCTAACAAGTCATCTTCATCACTATTAAAACTAGTAGAACGCCCGTGCTTTGCCACGGGCTGACAAAACTATATATAGAAAAAGTGTCGATCAAATAAACTATAATTCAACATGTGGACATTACATGTGACTTATAATTTTATTGCTATGAATACCTGTCATTCTAATACTACCCCCTTTCCGATTTATTAGGCCCACACGTATCGCTAGATCGATGATATTTTTTCAAAATAATGCAAGTTATATTTTACAAAACTTATACCATCAGAAACTTCAAATGTTCTATTTTCAATGGTACAACTTTTGTCATGTATAATCCATATTACAGTAGTAAAATTACCGACCCTAGAGATACACGCAGGACCTGAAAAGGAGGTAGCACTTTCTCGACGTCCCATATGCAAACACAATGTTTATTAAAAGGATAGCATATTTTTTTGACATTCTGCACGTAATGAAAATGCAATTTGTTTAAAGTGTATGTATGTCGGTGAGTTCTCGAACTCAAAAACCACGTCTTAGGGTTAAGTGGGTTCATTATGAATGTCTAGCAAATGTGAGACATATAGAAATAAATTGTAAAATATTGCCAAATGTAAGACACATAAAAAAAGGACAATTATACGTGTGTTATTGTCAAATGGGTGAATTTTCAGTCCTCCAGTTAGGGTCTCAAACGAGTCGAGCTCAAACGAGTCGAGCTAGATCAACTTAAACTTAAATTCAAGAGAGCTCAAACAAAGTGAAGTTCAAAGTCGAGTAATAGAAAATGGCTTGTACTCAGCTTGTAACAACATCTAGCTAATTTTAAGCTAAATAAGATGATGAAATACGATATAATATAAAAAATGAAAAATAAGTATTGTCTGTTTTCAACGAAAGAGGCTCTAGTTTGAGGGTTTTTCTGCTTTTTTTCTCTCTCAGCCGATCATGCACCGAAGCGTCTACAGTAGAAAAGTAAAGGAAATGACTTCAGGAACGAACACCGAACCAGCGCTGCTACTTACCTCAGAAAAAAAAACCCAGCTAGCTGCTAGCTAGTCTGCTACTACCTCACTGAGCTCTGCCTCGACCTCTCCAGACTATTCCTCCTCCCACCGCCCCTCACCAGATCCGATCCAGCGAGCTCCGGCTGCCTGCCACCTTGTCCATAGGATGAGATCTCCAGGCCGACCTCCCTTACCCTCAGATGTCGGCCATGGCGAATGACGACGCGCGGACGGAGGAGGCAACAGGTTGCGTCTTCCACTTGGGGACGAGGCCGGCGAAGCAGGGAGGCGGCGAGGCTGATGGAAGGGAATAGGGCGCCCCGTGGAAGTGGAGGCAGCAACCAATGTCTTCTGCATGGGGACGAGGGCGGAGGAGCTGGCGGAGGAGGCAGCAGCCGCGCATTCCTGCATGCGGACGAGGTCGAAGGAGCTCGCGGCGAGACTGGAGGGCAGCGCAGTGGAGAGGCAGCGGTGCATGAGCATGAGACGAGGCGTACATGATGGACAAGCTCGCCGCGTACACGATGGGAAAGCTCGTCGGCATCGTTATCAAGTACAGTGTTCAGCTAGCAAAAAAAATTAAATTTCGTCACGTTGTTCAGGAGGCAGATATCTTCGTTCATCAACTCGGATACCACCATGGCATTAGCATATTTTTCCCTCAAACATCATACGGTTCTTTCCTTCTATAAGTGCGAGGCAACATACATAGCATTTGTGGCTAGGTACTAGGTATCTTTGGAATTGGCCATGACCACAACTTACGTCCATCATTTCTTGATGTTTGATTTCTAACCTTATATTCTCATAATCTCCAGGTTGGTAGAATCGAGCTCGCAAAAGGAGAAAGGGTGAGGCAGGCAGCACTTTCAATGATTTTGTCGCAAAAGGAGCAGACTTCATCACGGGGCCATCCTCTGCTCAGCACCCTATCTACTTTGAACGTACACCATCTTTAGATTACATGATATATCTTCAATAGTGATCTCAATATATCCTTGAGGTAACGAATGAAGTCCTCCATTTTTGCAGATTGAGAGACCTGATATAGCTTCACCCATTCTCTTATATCTCTTGTATCATTGAAGAATCAAGATCCCATCACAGACCACTTATGTATGATGTTATATACTTATACGACCTTAGCTAAAACCATAGTTTTTGCTTGTTATCCATGGTATGACACAACGAACGTACAAAGAACTTTACTAATCCCAAATCTTGCAAGTGATTGAGAGCTACAAAGAGAGCACACTCAATGTAGTTTGAAATAAGGACCCCTTCAAAATATCCTGCCAAATAGCTGGAGGTATATGACACAATAAAATCGGAGTAGTGATTCTTTAACTGAAAATACTTGTAATTTCACTTTGTTTTCTGCGGCCAGTTTCCTTCAGTAAGAGTTTTAGTGCAAGCAATAACCTTGGGACAAAACTGAATACTCAAAGCCATAATTTGAATGTACTCAACTTAAAAAAACACAGGGACCAGTAGAACAGAACATGGTAACTGAAAAGTAGTTCTTATTCAGATATCCCTTTCCCTCTCACAGTCTAGGGGAGTCAATGATGTGATGATGGGGACTGGAACATGTGGAACATCTCTTATATCTGAGTTAAAATCAACCGAACCAAATAGAAGTTGTTGTTTCTTACATCTGGATTTTCTTCAAGATGTCAATTAGTGTAAAGGCTTCTCAAGTGGTATCTTCTTCTCACAGGCAAACAATTCTGTAAACATGGAGAGAGAATTGAGGAGAACTTAAAAAATCAAGTGCTTGACATTGTAACTATGGATAAAAGGTATGTCCTAAAAAACCATCATCTATTGGGTTAATCATTTCCCCCCTCTATTACAAGTTCAACTACAAGTTTTTTTCTCGTATTTCATATACTTTAAATAAGGAAATGTAGTTCATCAGACCAAACATCTGAAATAAAAAATCATTTTATGCCCACCTTGAATAGAATATATCAACAGAAGTGGAATGCATATCCCAGATTCAAAGTTATTATTTTCTTTCTTGAGCTCTCCCTCATGCCTCCTTTGTAATACCCCTAACAAAAGTATTGTGTTATATGGATATATTGTTCTCTCTTGTATTTTGTTTGCAAAAATGTCTGAAGTATACATCATGCATAGATATAAATTGTGTGTTTTCTTTTTACTGAACTATTACTTGTAGGTAAAGAGATAGGGGGATTGAGAAGCAACACTCGGTAATACTGCATGGTAAAGAGATGACGAATATAATTTAAGGAAAACACCTTTTTACCCAGATCTTAAAAGGGTAGATATGCAGCTTTATCTGCTTGGAAGAAACTGACCTCTTCTTTGTGTTCTGCATAGCTTGAACTTTTCTTTGCTGGTTCACGAGTCAAAATCTGGATGGATACTTTAAAATTTGAGAACATGTGTGTTTTTAAACACACGTATATTTAGAATTATAGACGAGGAGGGGCAAGAGACGGATGTGCAGCTTGGACTTGCCGGCCTCCAAGCGGAATTGCATGCCGGCCTTTCCCACGATAATTACACTGCATAATTCTTTCTTATGTCAAAAATAATAAACAACCATTAAGCCAAATACTCTAATATGTTTGCTTGGCATATCACGATACATGATGAAAGGAAATATTGACATTAGCACATAAAAAAGTTATAAGCTTACCCATACAAACAAAGTCTAGGTTTACATAATTTGTTTAGCGCAAAATAACATGGGCATATTTATTACACCGGAGATAGTTTTGCATTCATAGAAAAAAACATAACATATAATTTAGCATATACAAAACTCACAACTCTTGCTGACCATGGAAATTGATTAGCCGAGGCTGTTCTATATGTGTTTCTGGCTGGTCGAAAGCTAGCTAGCAATGAACGGAAAAGATCAAGAAAAGCATGTACCTGCGCCGGCGGCGTACATGCAGCCGCGCGTAAGGGTGTGTCGTAGGTGCAGCTGCGCATACAATCCCAATTGGAGGAGAATCTGATTAGCGTCAAGGCCGTCCAATCCGATGCCCACATCGTGCAGCCACGCTTGCTCACGGTGGGAGAGGCCATGTGCAATCCCGCATCGAGATCGGCAAGTCCAGGCTGCACGTCCGTCTCAAGACCGTCTAGATGAGCATGGAGGTCAGCGTGCAATCCCGCGTGGTTGTGAGGAGGGGCATGCAGGGTGGGTGGGGCGGCGGCGCGGCGCATGGAGGGCCGAAGCCGAGGAGCGGTGGTAAAGGGGCGGGTTGTGGGGTGCGTGAGAAGGGGCTAGAGTTAGGGTTTGCTTGGACCTGATCGTGCAGGTTGGTTACTTGTTTGACCACCTGATTTTTTGGGGGTGTTTTCTCCACCGGTTTTCATAGGGATGGAAAAAATCGGTGGGAGGTGGGGTGGGGGGAGATCGAAAGGAAGTAGCGAGCGAGCGAACGAACGAACGAACGACGTACGGACTGAGACATTAGGAGTAGAGATCAACATACTCGGGGTGTGTTACCTTAGGACCTTTGGCCATGAAGCATCTTCCAATTCCTTCATTTGGTGAATCAAATATGTCGTAGGAGTTGGTTGACACAAGTGCTAGACCGGCAACACCTTCATCTTGAGTATCTTCGGAGTCGGAGTGATAACTTCTCTCGGAGTGGCACGGAGTCGGAGCCAGATACCCATTCACCAACATGAGCTTGATGTCTTCGTTTTGTGTAGCTCTTTGATGATTTTTTCTTCCTTTCCGAATCCTTGCTTCTCCGTGAGTATCTTCTTTCATAACGATCATCTCTACTCCTTCTCTCTCTTGGTGATGATTCTTTGCTTCTTCCTTTTGGAGAGTCCTCTCTTCTCTTGTAGGGAGCCGTACACTCATTGGAATAGTGTCCGGGTCTTTCACAATTGTAGCAGTTTCGCTCTCGACTAGAAGATCTTTTGTCATTGTAGGACCTTGACTTGAAACTTCTATCTTTGCTTCTACTCTTGTAGAACTTGTTGAAGTTCTTCACCATTAAGCTCAATTCTTCATTGAAGTTTTGTTTCTCACTTGATGATGTAGGGGCTTCACATGAGGCTTTGTAGGCACCACTTGATTTGTTGTGAAGTTCCTCTTTATTCTTAAGTGACATCTCATGAGCAACAATTCTTCCAATCACCTCCGTTGGCTTGAGATCTTTGTAATTGGGCATCATTTGGATCAATGTGCATACGGTATCATATTTTCCATCCAAGGCTCTTAGAATCTTCTTGATGATGAATCTATCAGTCATCTGTTCACTTCCTAAGCCGGCAATCTCATTTGTGATGAGAGCAAGCCTAGAGTACATTTCAGCGACACCTTCACCATCCTTCATTTTGAACTTGTCAAGTTGACTTTGAAGCACATCCAACTTGGATTCCTTGACGGAGTCGGTACCTTCGTGCATATCAATCAAAGTGTCCCAAATTTCCTTTGCATTCTCAAGACGGCTGATTTTGTTGAATTCTTCGGGGCACAATCCGTTGAAGAAAATATAACAAGCTTGAGCATTGTATTGCAGCATCTTCAACTCATCCGCGGTAGCTTCACGGTTTGGTTCTCTCCCATCAAAGAAGTCACCTTGCAAACCAACACACACAATAGCCCAAATAGCGGGGTTATGTCCAAGAATATGCATTTTCATTTTATGCTCCCAACTAGCAAAATTAGTACCATCAAAGTAAGGACCTCTACGGTGATAATTTCCCTCGCTAGACGTCATACTCTCCTAGGTTGTGAAACCAAGGCTATGACCACCAAAAGCTATGGAGATCAAAGCAAATGGAGACCAAATCTCTGATACCACTTGTAGGATCGAAAGTATGTCTAGAGGGGGGTGATTAGACTACTTGACCAAATAAAAACTTAACTTTTTCCCAATTTTAGTTCTTGGCAGATTTTAGCTATCTTAGGACAAGTCAAGAAATCATCACACAATTCAAGCAAGCATGCAAAGAGTATATTAGCAGCGGAAAGTAAAGCATGCAACTTGCAAGAATGTAAAGGGGAGGGTTTGGAGAATTCAAACGCAATTGGAAACACGGATGTTTTTCCCGTGGTTCGGATAGGTGGTGCTATCCTACATCCACGTGGATGGAGACTTCAACCCACGAAGGGTAACGGTTGCGCGAGTCCACGGAGGGCTCCACCCACGAAGGGTCCACGAAGTAGCAACCTTGTCTATCCCACCATGGCCATCGCCCACGAAGGACTTGCCTCACTAGCGGTAGATCTTCACGAAGTAGGCGATCTCCTTGCCCTTACAAACTCCTTGGTTCAACTCCACAATCTTGTCGGAGGCTCCCAAGTGACACCTAGCCAATCTAGGAGACACCACTCTCCA